>NW_026690291.1:0-52425 GCF_015227805.2 Hirundo rustica | reverse complement strand
CCCCACCACGCCTGCCCCGCCCCACCCCGCCCTGCCCCACGCCCCTGCCCCGCCTGCCCCCCCCACCACGCCCTGCCCCGCACCACACCGCCCTGCCCCGCCCCGCCAGCCCCCGCCTGCCCCACCCTGCCCTGCCTTGCCCCACCCTGCCCCACCCTGCCCTGCCCTGATCTGCCCCGCCCCACCTGCCCCGCCCTGCCCTGCCCCGCCTGCCCCACCCTGCCCTGCCCTGCCCGCCCTGCCCCGCCCTGCCCCGCCCTGCCCCGCCCCACCCTGCCCTGCCCCGCCTGCCCTCTCCGCCCCACCCTGCCCTGCCCCGCCCTGCCCTGCTCCGCCCCACCCTGCCCTGCCCCGCCCTGCCCCGCCCTGCCCCGCCCTGCCCCGGCCTGCCCGGCCCCGCCCCACCCCACCCCGCCCTGCCCCGCCCTGCCCGCCCCGCCGCACCCCGCCCTGCCCCGCCCTGCCCCGCCCCACCCCGCCCCGCCCCACCCTGCCCCGCCCCCGCCCTGCCCCACCCCACCCCACCCCGCCCTGCCCCGCCCCACCACGCCCTGCCCCGCCCCACCCCGCCCTGCCCCGCCCCACCACGCCCTGCCCCGCCCCACCCCACCCTGCCCCGCCCCGCCCCGCCCGGCCCTGCCCACCCTGCCCTGCCTTGCCCCACCCTGCCCCGCCCCGCCCCACCCTGCCCTGCCCTGCTCTGCCCCGCCCCACCCTGCCCCGCCCTGCCCTGCCCCGCCCTGCCCCACCCTGCCCTGCCCTGCCCCGCCCTGCCCCACCCTGCCCTGCCCTGCCCCGCCCTGCCCCGCCCCACCCTGCCCTGCCCCGCCCTGCCCTGCTCCGCCCCACCCTGCCCTGCCCCGCCCTGCCCTGCTCCGCCCCACCCTGCCCTGCCCCGCCCTGCCCTGCCCCGCCCTGCCCTGCTCCGCCCCACCCTGCCCCGCCCTGCCCTGCCCCGCCCTGCCCCATCCTGCCCTGCCCTGCCCTGCCCCGCCCTGCCCTGCCCCGCCCTGCCCCACCCTGCCCCGCCCTGCCCTGCCTCGCCCCGCCCTGCCCCGCCCTGCCCTGCCCTGCCCTGCCCTGCCCCGCCCTGCCTCGCCCTGCACTATAAACCAGGCTTTAGGGCTTCTCTTACCAGCCAATACAGGCACTTAAAATCCTCTCTTTATTTAAAACTAAACTTGCCTTTCCACCTCACGTCTGTGTGGATTTCTGTATTTTAGTTTCCTGGAAGGTTCTGACTCAGCCCTCGCATTTCTGGGCGCTCCTGGGCCTGTGTGGATTTGGGCCAGGGGGATTCATTCTCCAGCAGTGTCTCAGACGTCGGTGCCACGGCTCTGGGAGCTGCTCTGGGGCAGCACCCCCTGCACCCCCGGCCTCAGAAATGAACCAACTGCTCCTGCTTTCACAGCACGGTGAGTAGAACCCAGAGGAGAAGAACTTCAGGGCCAACATCTGTGAGAGCAGCTCGGGCTCCAACCAGACAAAAATGCCATTTGGGATTATTTTCCTTCTGTAGCCCCTTTTCCAATAAAACAGAGGTGCCACTCCAGCCTTATTCCCGTCTCCCGCTCCAGACATTCCCTGTCCCAGCTTTGAGGGGAGAGCTCTCTGGGCTCTCTGGGAGCAGGACCAGGCCCCCCTGGAGCGTTGGGCACCTTCCCAAGGACCCTGGGGGCTGAGGAATCCCCAATGGCACCTGGCTTGGAACCTCACCTCCGGAGGGACAGTGGCCCATCCACAAGCAACAAAAAACCTGAAATTCCAGCTCCTTTGAGCCTCCCAGGATCAGCCTCAGGCCAAGGCGCCCCTGCCTGCTGGTGGTTCATTGTTCTGTCATGGAGCAAACCCCAACGTTTTGGATGTGGTGCTGCATTTGGCTGCGGTCCCTGTTCCTCCCAGTGTGGGAGCAGCTCAGCCCGACCCTGTGGGCAGGTGGGATCTGGGAAAAGAGGCGCCTCAGAGGCTGCAGACCAAAAACAGGAGACGTTCTCCTGCCACTCTGGGCTCCCAAGGGCCACAGCTCCTGCTTCCCGAGACACTCAGAGCGGCATTGGAGAGGAGCTGGTGGTGTTTGGGGTTGGATTCTGCACAGGAACCTCAACACTGCCGTGGTGCTGCTGCCCCTGAGCCCTCACAGGACTCGCAGATCCATGGAATGGTTTGGGTTGGAAGGGACCCTAAATCCCACCCAGTGCCACCCCTGCCATGGCAGGGACACCTCCCACTGTCCCAGGCTGCTCCCAGCCCCAGGGTCCAACCTGGCCTTGGGCACTGCCAGGGATCCAGGGGCAGCCACAGCTGCTCTGGGCACCCTGTGCCAGGGCCTCAGCACCCTGCCAGGGAACAATTCCTGATTCCCAAGCTCCCATCCAGCCCTGCTCTCTGGCACTGGGAGCCATTCCCTGTGTCCTGTCCCTCTGTCCCTTGTCCCCAGTCCCTCTGCAGCTCTCCTGGAGCCCCTTCAGGTGCTCTGAGCTCTCCCTGCAGCAGCTCCTGGCTCCTCTCCCCAGCAGCTCCAGTTCCTCCTGCTGTTGGTGTCCCAGGGCTGGAGCTCTGCAGGTGCAGCTTTGCTGCTTTTGAACTTGGGAGAGAACTTTCTGTAATTTCAGCTCTTTCCCTGCTGTTCCTCTGCCCTGGGCCAGAGACCGAGGGCACTGTTCCACAGCAGAGCCTCAGATTGCTCCTGTGTTCCTTGGACACCTCCAGGAACGGGCCCTCCACCATCTCCCTGGGCAGTGGGATCCAAAGTTTAATCACGCATTTCACGCCTGGGCCCTGATTCAGAATAATTAAAATTAACATAGTAACTGTTTCGGCGTTCTAGGGCGAGGGTATTTTGTCCCCTAGCGGGCTCCGTCTTTGGCGCCCTCAGCTCCGTCCTTTCCCTCCGTCTTCTCCCCCGGCTGGGGTCGGGGGGAGGCCTGGCGCCGCCATCTTTGAAGCGGGCGGGATTCGCGGTGTTCCCCGGCGGGGCGGCGATTCCCGGGGGGAAAGCGGAGAGAAAACCGGGATGAGGGACGGAATTAGTGTTCGCCAGCGGCCGCAGGCAGCGCCGGGAGCGGGGCGGTGCGGGAAGGGACAAGGCAGGGAGGCGTGCCCGGAGGCGAGATGGCGACGGCGGCCTCAGCGGGGCGGGGCGCGCGCGGCTTGCGCGGGAAGCGGCGAGAGCGGAGCTGCCGGGAGCGACTGAGGGGACTGAGGGGATTGGGGGGGACCCAGAGGGATTGAGGGGGACCCCGAGGGACTGAGGGGATTGAGGGGGACCCAGAGGGACTTAGGGGACAGAGAGGGACTGAGCGGGACCCGCCGCCGCCATGCACGTCGTGAAGCGAGGTGAGCGCTCCCCCGGCCCCGGGGTCCCCCCGCTCCTCGGGGGGTCACGCACGGTACCGAGTGTCGGGATGGAGGGCGCCGTCCTGCCCAGGGCACCCCGGGTGTGAGCAAGGGACCCCTCGGCTTAAGGGGCTCCCCTCGCGGCGCCTGAAGGGGAATCCCTTCCCCATTCTGGGGTTCCCTCGTGGCACATGGGAGGATGGGGTTCCCTCTGCTTTGGGGGTCCCTTGCATGGCACCCAAGGTAAGCAGATGGGAATGCCTCCGTTTTGGAAGGGAGGATCCTTCCTGATCCCTCCTCAGCTTTGGGGGTACATGATGTGAGGGGATGAGACGCCCTTTTCCTTTGGGGTTCCCCTCATGGCACCGATGGAGAGCAGGGAGTATGCCCGCCTCTCCCTTAGGAGAGTCCTGCACGGGAGGATGGGCTCCCCTCAGCTTTGGGGGGAGCCCAGAGTGAGAGAGCTCCCCCAGACACCAGCAGTGAGCGAGGAGACCTCTCCGTTTGTTTGGGGTCCCGTGGCAGGAGCTTTGGGCTTGCTCCCCACCCGTTTGGTCCCGGGGGTGCTGGGCCAGGGGAGGGCTCCCAAACTGAGCTGGGGGTGACCCTCAGCTGGGTCCCCACCCTGGGAACCGGCTTTGTGCAGTTTTAGGTGGGGATTCTTGGGGTGGAGAGGGAGCCTCCCCTTTCCTTGTACCCCAGCCAAGCAGGCTGTCCCTGGTGATTCCCACACCCAGCTCCCCCATGGGAGGGGCTGGGCAGGGATAGTCTGTGCTGGACTTATCCTTACTGGGGAATACTGGTGTGACTGGGAGGGGCAGTCTGTGCTGAACTGGTCCTCACTGGGCAGCACTGGTGTGACTGGGAGGGGCAGTCTGTGCTGGACTGGTCCTCACTGGGCAGCACTGGTGTGAGTGCAGGGGCAGTCTGTGCTGACCTGGGGCAGCACTGGTGTGAGTGCAGGGACAGTCTGTGCTGACCTGGTCCTCACTGGGCAGCACTGGTGTGACTGGGAGGGGCAGTCTGTGCTGCACTGGTCCTCACTGGGCAGCACTGGTGTGCTCTGTCCCCAGATGGGCGCCAGGAGCGGGTCATGTTTGACAAGATCACATCGCGCATCCAGAAGCTCTGCTATGGCCTCAACGCTGACTTCGTGGATCCCGTGAGTCCCGCCCTGCCCTCACCCCGACTCCTCCTGGGCAAAAGCCGAGTGGGATCCCAGGCAGGAATTCCCGGCGTGTCCTGTGTTGGATCTGAGGATTCCTGTGGTCCCTGCCCACTCAGGATGTTCTGTGATTCCATGAACTCTTGGCAAACGCATCCAGAATGCGTTGGCTGCAATTGTTTGTGTTCTGAGAGGTTTTGCTTCCCAGGTGCAGAGACTGGAGGGGAAAATCCCCTTTCCCTGCCATAGGTCCCTTTTCCCTCAAACCTTGGCGAAGCCCTTGAGCCTCTGGTACTTAAAAAAAAAAAAAAAAAAAAAGAATTTTGTTGCTCCAGTTCCCATATTTTGATTTGGTAGGTTGCTTCCAGTGTCAGTCTGCAAATCTGGAGCAATGGAAGTGGCTCTGGATCCCCTCCTGGTCAAACACCAGGACAGAATTCCCTGCCATTGCCACATCCCTGCTGGGTTTTTTGAGCTGAGGTGGTGTGGGCATTGATCCCACTCATGGAAGCTCCTTCCAAAGCCTGTGCCCAGGATGGCTCCCCGTTGGATCCAGCGATGTCTGTGAGATTTTTGTGCGGGTTTCAGACCCAGTTTGGCCTTTTGGCCTTTGTCACCAGTTAAGACTCTTCCTGTGTCCCAAGTTCTCATGATCCATTCTCCTGTCTGAAATTCCACCCATGAAACAGTTGCCATTGGTCCTGTACCCAAACTGTTTGGGATGGTGTAGTGGTTTCACATCACTAAATTCTGGTCTTAGTACTCATTCTTTTTCTGTGGGAGAGAGACTAGGAGAAAAACAAAGCAGGCTCAACTTTAAAAAAGAACAAATAGTTTTATTAACACACACTAAAAGGATGGAAAAAGAAAGTTGGGGAAAAAAACTAAAACAAAACGGAATGAAACTCCAAAAACACTCTTCCCTCCCCATACAAACTCTTCACTTTCTTACAAAACAGCATAAAGAGATAAAACTTGTAATTTTCACCATCTGACAATAGTCTTTCATCAATTCTTTAGGGGAAGAGTTTCACTTAGAGTCATGGATCTCACTGACAACCTAGAACAGTTCTCTTGTGGTTTTTAAACTGTCACAAAAACAACCACCCGGAGAAACCTGCCTTTGTGACTCCTCCCAGGAGCAGGTTCCCACGCTGCTTATGGGTCATGGGTCTTAGGCTTTTGCATCCTGGGGTGTCACTTTTAAAGATCAATAACTCCAAAGCAAAGGATTCTTCACTTCAAGGTACAGAGATATTCTTCTCACTTCTTCACTGGCTCAGAGAGCTTCTCATCTTTATCTCTGTTCAAACATTCTATAGGATTAATATTACTTAGTCCATCACAAACACCTTTGCTCAAATCCACACACAAATCAAAACAATCATCTCCATAAATGCATATTTTTCTTATGATTTAAAGGAATGACTTAAATATAGAGTTCATTTCCATGGCTCAAGTAAGAATAGAACAACCAGCTTTTCAACCCTCTGTCCCAACAGTCTTTTCACTCACTCTACTGACTTCACGCTGTTGTTCTTTATGTTCACTCTGTCCTTTCTTACTCTCAGAGAAGGGCTAAGCTCTGGAAGCTTCATGTTGCTAAGAAAGAGTTAAATCTGCTCGGAGTCTTTGTCTCTCCCTCTGTAGCTCATGGTGTTAGATGTTCAGGGCTGCACTGGTGAGGGAGGAAGAACTCACAGAAACATCAGAGATCAGAGCACTCAGGCAGTCCAGAATCACAAAAACCCAGGCAGGATCATAAATGCCTTCTCAGCCCACCCCTCGGTGTAAATCGGGGTGGCTTCGGCCCAAATGGTGCCCATGGCTCTTATCAGGAGCCCGGCAGAGATCTCTCCCTGCTCCAGAGAAGTTTGGAGAAAGCAGTTGTTGTAAAGCAGCGACCTCTCCTTCCCCCCACACCCGGGAGCTGATGGAATCCGGCCAGGCCTCAGGCCAGCTCCCTCCAAAACCAGGGGACCAGCAGGCCCAGCTCGATGTTACCTGTCTCTCTCTGGCCAAAGGAAAGACCCACCTACAGGAAACCAAGGGGTTTTATATGGTACTTCCCAAAGTCGTAGCTGACAATTTTCAGTGGTCAGAACAGACGCCAATATTCCAGCTAACCCTCTGATAGGTCCCTGTCTCTTCCAAAGCAATTCCTAGGTCCTGACCTGGAGGATTATTCTACATTCCTCTGTAACTAAAAAACTGAACTGTACTAACCCATGACACAGGTCCTGACGTGGAAAATCATTCTACATTCCTCTATAACCAAAAACCCAAACTGTACTAACCCATGACAGATGGACAGCAGGAGGAGGACACTGGTGACGTGGTGACAACAGCATGAAGTGTCCTGACTTGCCCCCGGTGACTGTGAGTTGGTGGTGAGGACATAAGTGAAATTCTGAGTCCTTCTGCCTCCTTGTGCCCCTGAATTCTTATTTATTCTGCAGTCCTGTGTGGCCTCCTTTCCTGGAGCTCAGTTTCTCCTTTGGTACGTGGATCTGCTTGTGCCAGACGCTTCCCAGGCCAGGCCAAACCCTGTGCCAACATTCCCAGGGAGGCTGGAAATCTCACAAGTTGTGCAAAAGCAGCAACAGTTCCCAAAGGTTCAGCAGAGATTGGTCAATTCTATTGCCTGCAAACCATCCTTACACAGAATCCCAAAGGGTTTGGGTTGGAATGAGCTTTCAATCCCACCCAGTATGGCAAGGACACCTCCCACTGTCCCAGGCTGCTCCCAGCCCCAGTGTCCAACCTGGCCTTGGGCACTGCCAGGGATCCAGGGGCAGCCACAGCTGCTCTGGGCACCCTGTGCCAGGGCCTCAGCACCCTGCCAGGGAACAATTCCTGATTCCCAATCTCCCATCCAGCCCTGCCCTCTGGCACTGGGAGCCATTCCCTGTGTCCTGTCCCTCTGCAGGAGCATTCCCAGCTCTCCCAGTCTGCTGTTCCAGTTTCCTGAGCTGGGGCATTTCCCTCCTGCAGGCACAGATCACCATGAAGGTGATCCAGGGGCTCTACAGCGGGGTCACCACGGTGGAGCTGGACACTCTGGCCGCAGAGACGGCGGCCACGCTGACCACCAAGCACCCCGACTACGCCATCCTGGCCGCCCGCATCGCCGTGTCCAACCTGCACAAGGAGACCAAGAAAGTCTTCAGCGGTGGGTGAACGTCCGTAGCTGCTGTGGGGGGAGATGCAGGGAGAGGTTTGGAGCACGGAAACAGGGGAATCTCTCAGGCTGGGAGTTCCTGAGGGCCCGTGGCTGGAAATGCCAGGTGAAACGCGCGAGTTTCCCAAGGCGAATGGAATTGCCTGGTTCATGAAAAGCAGGTTGTAGAAGTGGACTGGTGAAAAATGGGACGGGTTGAGCTTGTACCCACTTGGCTCCCCGTTTGTTTGTGTTTTCAGTGGGGCTGTGACAGAATCTGTGCGAGAAGGGTGTTACCCTGGTTGTTGAGGTTGGCAGTGGTGAGCAGTAGGAGGGCAGTTGTGTGTTTGAGAGCGGGAGGGGTTCTCCCCGAGGACGGGCATTCCTGCCTGGCCCATCCCTGGATCCCAGGGCCAGGTGCTGCAGAGCCAGGCCTGCACACGTCCCGTTCACATCCCTTTCCCTCGCAGATGTGATGGAGGATCTCTACACCTACATCAACCCTCACAACGGGAAGCACTCCCCGATGATCTCCAAAGAGACTCTGGACATAGTTCTGGCCAACAAAGATGTAAGTAGGGGGGTTTTTTCACTTCTGAATTTTTGAAAACTTTAATTCACTTGGCTTATTTTTTTAAGCAAGCCATGTTTGTTTTAGGGTAAAAAGCCAACACAGAAACCAGTGCAGGGCATGAGTGGAGAGTGTAAGAGGGGATGTGGAAGGTTTCTTCCTCCGTGGTTGTTTTTGTAGTAAAATTTGTTTTCTTGGATGTTCCCATTGCCGTGATCGGCACAAATAATCTGAGAAAAAGTACCTTGTGCTGGAGCAAAGTGAGGCAGCACAGGAGGGAGAGAAGAGATTTGGGTTCAGTTTCCAGGTCATTCCAGATCTGTGTTCTGACCATGAAGTTCCTTTTGTCCTTTGGTTCTGTGTCTTGTTTCTTGTTGTCCAATTAGATTTCAGTAAATTCAGCCCAAAACTGAGTGAAAAAAAGTTGTTGGAGCTGTGCTTTTGATGTTTTGAGGGAAGTGCTGTTCCTGCTTCATTCCTGTGCTCTGGTGCCCCTCACACACCGGAGCTTTTGGGCCAGGAATGCCAGCAGGGATAATAAACATTTTGGCACATTGTAAAGGTCACTTTTATTTCCTGCCAGCGCCTGAACTCTGCCATCATCTACGACAGAGACTTCTCCTACAACTACTTTGGCTTTAAGGTAAAGAGCACGCTGCTCCTGGCTCCGTTGGGAGGGACGGGAATGCCTGTGGAGTGGTCTGGATGGGGCACAGCAGGAGGTGGGACGTCAGCGGGGCTGTGAAGGTGAAGGGACCTGCACAAAGCAGCTCCCCACTGGGATAAGGCATGGAGTTTTCTTGCTGCTGGAGTGTTGTACCTCTTGGGCTCGGTGCAGATCACACTGAGTGTTGTTGGAGGCCATTCCTGAAGGAATTACTCTAATCCTTAATGAGGCGGAGAAGGGAATTTTGCTTTTCCCGTTGTTCAGCGGAGCAGTTCCCTCAGTGTGTCAGCCCACACGTTTATCCTGTCCCACTGCTGCTCTGCTGCCCTCACACCCAGCTCAGCTGTGCAGCTTTGCTTGGGCTCTGCAGGGCTTCAGAGAGGTCCCGTGGGATCAGGACGCTGGAACCTCCTGCCCGTGCTCCCTGCTCTGAAATCCAAAGCAATGCTGGAATCTTCTTGTGTATCTTCAGTCATTGATCAACTAATTAAGCTAATAAAGAGAGGAGGAGCAGAGTGCAAGCCTGGGATGGGGGAGTGTGGAGATGGCTGAGTTTGGAGTTAACAGGGTTTTTAAAAACATTCAGATCTGACTGCTAAAATCCATCCTTTCTTTTAAAGACTCTGGAACGCTCCTACTTGCTGAAAATCAACTCCAAAGGTAAGGGCTGTTCCTAGTGCTGAGCACGTCTTAAAATAATTGATGTTTTCAGGGATAAATGAAATAAAATAAATGCATAATAATAAATGAAATTAAAGCTAAGTTTAGATACTAAGCTGTCAGTGATGCAGGCCCTTGGCTTGGATATCCTGGAACACCAGGAGGGTCAGAGATTGATTATAATATCCTAAAGCTGAAACATAATTGGATTCTGGAGTGTATATTTTGGTTGGATTTAACTTAATACAGGTGAGGTTTTTTCCCTCCTCCATGACAGCAGTTGAGCGTTGGAGCATGTTGTTCCTTGAGTTTTTCAAAGCCTGATGGGATGAAGTCCTGAATAAACAGGCCTGGTGCTCTCTGAGCAGGAGTTGGGCTGGAGAGCTCAGTCTCCTCCCAACCCAAATCACTCTGGGATTCCATGGAAACTGGCTCTCAGGGGTCCCACTGCAGCCTTGGGAGCTTGTTGCTGTCACCTCTGTGACTGTCACATGGACTCTTCTTTGTGCCTGGCTTTCTGGGTGTGCTTGGTGGCTGAGAGGCTGGACATGCCTCAGCCATGTGCCTTGGCATCCCAAAATCCCCGTGCCCTGGGCAGCAGGAAAAGAGGGATTGTGCCCCTGTGCCCCCTGAGGTGAGAGCCCAGCTGCAGAGCTGGGATCCAGCACAGGGAGGACCTGGAGCTGCTGGAGAGAGCCCAGAGCAGGCAGCAGGATGAGCAGAGGGATGGAGCAGCTCTGCTGGGAGCAAAGGCTGGCAGAGCTGGCATTGTTCAGCCTGGCCAGGAGAAGCTTTGGGCTGAGCTCAGGGTGGCCTTGCAGGGCCTGAAGGAGCCCCAGGAAAGCTGCAGAGGGACTGGGGACAAGGTCTGGAGGGACAGGACACAGGGAATGGCTCCCAGTGCCAGAGGGCAGGGCTGGATGGGAGATTGGGAATCAGGAATTGTTCCCTGGCAGGGTGCTGAGGCCCTGGCACAGGGTGCCCAGAGCAGCTGTGGCTGCCCCTGGATCCCTGGCAGTGCCCAAGGCCAGGTTGGACACTGGGGCTTGGAGCAGCCTGGGACAGTGGGAGGTGTCCCTGCCGTGGCAGGGGTGGCACCGGGTGGGATTTCAGGTCCCTGCCCAGCCAGCCCCTGGCACCCCTGGCCGTGTGTCCCTGCAGTTGCTGAACGTCCCCAGCACATGCTGATGCGGGTGTCTGTGGGCATCCACAAGACCGACATCGACGCCGCCATCGAGACGTACAACCTGCTGTCGGAGCGCTGGTTCACCCACGCCTCGCCCACGCTCTTCAACGCGGGCACCAACCGCCCCCAGCTCTCCAGGTGCTGCCCCTCTCCTCGCTGCCTCACGTCTGCCCAGCTGGGACGCTTGCACGGCCTCTGAAATGAGCAGCTGAGTTGCTGTGGGCGTTCCATGAAGCTTTGAGCAGCTGCTGTCGAGTTTTAGCTGTCTTTGGGGGGAAAATACCCAGGTTTCTGTGAACTCTAGAGATAACGGAAACCTTTGCGTGGCTGTGTTATGTTGGAAAGTTCCTGACGTGCGTAGTCTGCAGCAGGTTACCAGATGAACCCTGGGAATTGTTTTCTAAAGGCAGCAAGCATAACTGATAGGTTTTTGGTATCATGTCTATCAGGAAAAGGATTATATATTTTATAAAGGTTTGTCTCAGTGTACTGGGGAAAGGTTCTTCCCTCAGAGGGTGCTGGCACTGCCCAGGCTCCCCAGGGAATGGGCACGGCCCCGAGGCTGCCACAGCTCCAGGAGCAGTTGGAATGCCCAGGGTGGGATTGTGCAGGACCAGAAACTGGACTCTGATCCAGGAGGCTCCCTTCCAGCTCAGGGTATTCCCTGATTCCGTGATTAAAAGTGTTTGATAGCAGAGGTATTGGCAGTACAAGTATTGCTCCTGATGTTTTCTGTTTTGTCCTTCATTCCACACCTGTGGGATTGCTTTGTGGAGCGCGCTAAAGGTCCCGGTTAGCCTGGTGAAACACTTGACTTTTCCTTCTCATCCTTGTCTGCTGGAACCGTTTGTTTCCTCCAGCTGCTTCCTGCTGTGCATGAAGGACGACAGCATCGAAGGCATCTACGACACGCTGAAGCAGTGTGCCCTCATCTCCAAGTCTGCCGGGGGCATTGGCCTGGCCGTGAGCTGCATCCGCGCCACGGGCAGCTACATTGCTGGGGTGAGTGCCAGCACAACAGAGCTGCTCCTGCTGCTCCCAGGAGATGCCTTCCCCGTGCCTGCCACACCAGGGCTGCCTCTGAGCACTGAGCCTCCCTCCGTACTCCTTGGCCTAAGGCAGGAGGGTTGGTTTTTGTCGGTGTTTTGGCTTCCTAACGGTAGCCCCTCCGAAAAGAGGATCTTATTCTGTGTTTGGTCAGACAGTTCCAATGGTTATCTATTAGCAGAGACTTGTACACTAGCCCTTGGCCTTTCTGTGTCTCTAGCTGCCCCAGACCGTCCGTGGATGTGTGTTTGGGGCTTGTCACGGTGTGTGTAAGCCCTGCAAGCCTTTAGGTGACATAATGCAGGGGAAAGAAGTTCGGAGGGACATTTTATTAACTCTGGGACACGTAGCTGATATAAACGCTTTTGTCAGAAAAACTGGGGAAGGGACTAGGAATAATTGCTGGTGATCAAATCAATGTAAGAGCTGTGCAGCCCCAGGAAATGCAGGCCAGCCCCTGCAGGGAGCTGCTTTTCCTGATGGTTTTCCCGTGCCTCTGCAGACAAACGGGAATTCCAACGGGCTCGTGCCCATGCTGAGGGTCTACAACAACACCGCCCGCTACGTGGATCAAGGTGGAAACAAGGTACCGTAGTGAGGGTCCAGAGGGTAACGGGAGAGCTCCACACTGGGAAGGGATGTCCCATGGACACCAGGGAGCTGATGGAGTGGTTGTGACACGATCATAAAAGGGCATTTTCCCCTGGTGCTGGTATCTGGGTTCCCCTGGTGTTGCCCCCCAGTTCCCGGCTGGTTTGGGTGTTGTGGGCACTCAGGAGCAGGGCTGGTTTCTTTCCAAGGACAGTTTGTTCTGATCTGGATTGTGTTCCCTGTCCCAGAGACCTGGGGCTTTTGCCATCTACCTGGAGCCGTGGCACTTGGACATCTTTGAGTTCCTGGACTTGAAGAAGAACACAGGGAAAGAGGAGCAGCGAGCCAGAGACCTGTTCTTTGCACTCTGGATCCCTGACCTCTTCATGAAGCGAGTGGAAACCAACCAGGTGAGAACCTGGCTGCTGCAGAGAAGGTCTGGTAGTGGAGGAGCAGGTGAGCAGCCCTGCAAGGAGCTCAGGAGGGGCTGCAGAGCTGCTCTGCTCCTTGTTCCTTGCAGGACCTTCCTGGGAGAGCTGCTGCACCTTCTTTGAGAACTTGGCTGTGCGGCTGGAGAGTGGAGCTGGGCAACTCCAGCTCGGTGTTTTGCTTCAGTGCTTAATCTTACAGCCCATGACTTGTTCTTGGACTCTTGGGCTGTTTTAAAACATCAACATTTTCTCAGTAAATTGTTCTTCTTATGCCTGCTTGTATTTCACAGAATCCCAGACTGGTTTGGCTTGGGAGGGACCTCAAATCCCACCCAGTGCCACCCCTGCCGTGGCAGGGACACCTCCCACTGTCCCAGGCTGCTCCGAGTTCCATCCAACCTGGCCTTGGGCACTGCCAGGGATCCAGGGGCAGCCACAGCTTTAATTAACAGAATGCCTAAAGATTTCCTCTGAATATTTTTTCCCCTTCCAGGACTGGTCCTTAATGTGCCCAAACGAGTGTCCTGGCCTGGATGATGTCTGGGGAGAGGAATTTGAGAAGCTCTATGAGAGGTGAGGGGAGCGAGCAGAGCTGTAAGTGGTGCCGTGCTCTCCCGGAGCCGCCTGTGTCCCGTGGGATCCGGGGCTCCGAGGTGGGCACTGGGCTCCCTGTCAGATGGATAAAAGTGTGAGGATGGGATGTGACCCAGGGGGGAACTGTGTGTGTGTGACCATTTTAGCCTGTTGGAGGGACAGTGTCCCTGTTGGAGGGACATCCAGGAGCGATCCCCACTCAGCACTCCGTGCCTTTGTGTGGCTGCCGTGTGGTGAAAGATGTGTTTCCCTTAAACAGGGACAGCGCTGCTGCCCTGCTGCGAGGGCTCCCCGTGCAGAGCTCAGCGTGAGGAGGGCCGCGGCTGCCCCGGGCCCCGAGGGGTTACCAGGCCTTTCCCCGCTTTTTGGGGCTCCGGGGCTGACGGGGCTCCGCGTGTGTTGCAGCTACGAGCAGCAGGGCCGCGTGCGCAGGGTGGTGAAGGCGCAGCAGCTCTGGTACGCCATCATCGAGTCCCAGACCGAGACCGGCACCCCCTACATGCTCTACAAGGACTCCTGCAACAGGAAGAGCAACCAGCAGAACCTGGGCACCATCAAGTGCAGCAACCTGTGCACCGAGATCGTGGAGTACACCAGCAGGGAGGAGGTGGGTGCGGGACAGGAGCTGGGAGCGCTCCTGGGGCAGCTCTCTGGGATTCGGCTGCTGCCTGGGGAAAGGAACAGGCAGCTGAGAAACTTCTGACCCGAGTACTCGCAGCTCTTCCATGGCTCTGGGTTCCCTTCCCACTCCTGTGGAGGGTTTGGGATGGCACAAGACACCCTCCAAAGGGAGAGTGACAGGGAACAAACTGGGCTTGAAGATTCCTTCCGGCCCAGCCCCTTCTGGCGTTCTGTGGAAGGATGGTTTCCAGGCAGTGGGACTGTCCAGGGCAGGATTTTTGTGGTCACACCAATTTCTCCCGAACTTCCCTGAACTGTCGTTACCTTTTGCACAACTTCTGCCGTGCCAGAGGACCAAGGGGTGCGCTTTGCCGGCCTGGCGGGTTCCCTGGGGGGTTGTTTCCGTGCAGTGTGGGGCACAGCTGGGTGTCCTTGGCCCGTTCCCAATGATTCCCCGTGTCTGTGCCCACAGGTGGCCGTGTGTAACCTGGCCTCCATCGCCCTGAACATGTACGTGACCCCCGAGCACACCTACGACTTCAAGAAGCTGGCTGAGGTCACCAAGGTCATCGTCCGAAACCTCAACAAAATCATCGACATCAACTACTACCCTGTGCCAGAGGTGAGTGCTGGGCTGGGGAAGGATCCTGCCCAGAGCAGTGTGGGACACAGGGAATCCCAGGGGAGCTCCACAGACCCCTTGGGAGCTCCCTGAAGCTCCTGTTCCCAGGTGGGCCCTGTCAGGGCCTGCCTGAGCTTCAACCCAGAGCAGTTCCCTAGTGAAGCACTTGGAGGAAAGATTCCCACTCTGCTTCTGCCGTTGGAATTTTTTCATGTGTGAGGATTTCAGTGAAGCACAGACCAGCACTAGGAACAGAGTGGGAAGTGGAACAGAGAGAAGGATCCTGGAAAGATCCTGAGAAAGAGTAATTCATTTTGGTTGGTTTTACAGGAGGGGGCAGCCAGGTGGGGGTCAGGCTCTGCTCCCAGAGAGCGAGGAAAAGGAATGAGGAGGAAATGGCCTTGACCTGTGCCAGAGGAGGTTGAACTTGAACATTAGGAAAAAATTCTTAAAAGAAAGGGCTGTCCAGCCCTGGCACAGGCTGCCCAGGGCAGTGGTGAAGTCCTCGTCCCTGCAGGGGATTTAATATCCGTGTGGATGTGGCACCTGGGGACATGGTGAGTGGTGGCCTTGGCACTCCTGGGGCACAGTTGCACTTGGTGAGCTCAGAGGGATTTTCCAGCCTCAGTGATTCTGTGGTCCTGCTCTGTTAAATGTCTTCATTTCTCAGAGTATGCTGAGTGCTCACTTCTAAATCCCGGCTCCCTTTCCTGGGTTAAACAATCACAGGCTGTGCTGAGCTGTAACCAACTCGCTCTGGGCCTCAGCACGCAGTGGCAGGGTGGAAGGTGCGTTGATGCAGCGCTCGTGGCGGGTTGCAGCAGCGGGTTCTGGGGCCCTTGCAGCCTGGTTTCCCGCAGCTGTGCAGGAGGGGACTGCAGCTGTGCCGTCCCCGCAGGCCGAGCGCTCCAACCGGCGGCACCGCCCCATCGGCATCGGCGTGCAGGGCCTGGCCGACGCCTTCATCCTCATGAGGTTCCCCTTCGAGAGCGCCCAGGCCCAGCTCCTCAACCAGTACATCTTTGAGACCATTTACTACGGGGCCCTGGAGGCCAGCTGTGAGCTGGCCAAGGAGCAGGGCCCCTACGACACCTACGAGGGCTCTCCTGTCAGCAAGGGGGTGAGTGCCGGGGCCCGGGACAGGGAGCGGCTCTGCACAGCTGCTCTGTGCCTGGGCTGGTGCAGAGACCTGCTGGGGCCTGGTCCATGGGCAGCTGGGGCTGAGTCAGCCGTGCCCTGGAGCCAGGAGGGACATCCCAGTCCCGGGGACACCAGGGCCACCATCTCTGGCCAGAGGGAAGGGATTGTCCCGCTCTGCTCTGCGCCGGGGCAGCTCTGGGTGTCTCAATAAAAGATCAGAAGCTGTTGGGAAGTGCCCAGAGCAGGGACACGGGGATGGGGAAGGGTCTGGAGGGGCCCCACGAGGTCACTGGGTCACTTGAGGCCGGAGGAGGCTGAGGTCAGAGCTGCCCGGGGCTGCAGCTCCTCCCGAGGGGCAGCGCAGGGACAGCTCCGGGCTCTGCTCCTGGCACAGGGACAGCGCCCAGGGAGCGCCTGCAGCTGGCACAGCAGGGATGGAGCTGGGATTGGAGGGAAAGGTTCTTCCCCAGAGGGTGCTGGCACTGCCCAGGCTCCCCAGGGAATGGGCACGGCCCCGAGGCTGCCAGAGCTCCAGGAGCCTTTGGACAGCGCTGCCAGGGATGCCCGGGCTGGGATTGTTGGGGGTCTGGGCAGGGACAGGGGCTGGATCCATGATCCCTGTGGCTCCCTACAGCTCAGGATATTCTGTGATTCTCTGACTGGAAAAGACAAGCAGCCTCAGCCTGCGCTGGCTGTGCCCTGGAGCAGTCACAAGGTGGAGTTAGTTAGGTTATACTAGAGCTTCACTGAGATCTAATTGGAGAGAAGAATTAAGAGGAATAACAGGTTCATTTCCAGTGGGATTTGTAAAATGTGGAGAAAAGAGTGCCCTCTCTAATCAGGACCAAACTGTTCCTCAGATCCTCCAGTATGACATGTGGAATGTCACCCCCTCTGACCTTTGGGACTGGAAGGCCTTGAAGGAGAAGATTGCCAAGTGAGTAACCCTGCATGGTTTGTGGTAGATGTCAGATAAAACCCAGACTAGGTTGGGCTGAAGGGACCTCAAATCCCATCCAGGGCCACCCCTGCCATGGGCAGGGACACCTCCCACTGTCCCAGGCTGCTCCCAGCCCCATCCAGCCTGGCCTTGGATATCAGTTTGATGTGTTCTGTCTACTGAGAGCTAAAGGCAGGGTCCAAGTGTGAAAACAGCCCCACGTGTTCCCCCCACCCCAGCAGATCTTTCCTCTGAGCTGATTTTTGGGTGGCTTTCTTTCATTTTTGTCCTTCCGAGGCCGAGGAGCCCACCCTCACTGCTCTGCTTTAGCTGAGCTCTAATTCCATTTTGGATGCATCCAGCAGGAGGATTTGTGTTCCCATTAAACAAACGTAGTGAGGAGTGAGCCATGAGCTGGCCTTGAGGGCTCTTCCCTGCTGCCAGGGAACATCCTGAGCCTTGAACGTCCTGAAGACAGGAGTCACTGAAGTGTGAAGTGCCTGTCGGGGACTAATTCTGTCTGTTTGGCTCTAATTTTTAAACGTGGCCGATCTGTCCCCTGTCCCGTGTGTGGAGAGCTTTCCGCCTGTTCGTGGGCCGCTGGCTCAGTTCTGCCTCAGGGCTGTGGCTTGTGCAGCGCCTGGCAGATTCTCTTCCCTGCCCCTCATCCCGTGAATCATTTGGGAGAGCCTCTGATGAGAGCTGAGGACAGCAAAGGCCCTAATTCCACTTCCGCCTGACCCACGGTCGAGCAGCGCTTCCCCTCTCCGTGAGGCTTTGCGGGTTACCCCGGATTTCCCGGCCCTTTCCCGTCCCCCCTGGCTGCAGCTCCCTACCTTTGCCCGTTGTCCCCAGATACGGTGTCAGGAACAGCCTCCTCATCTCCCCCATGCCAACGGCCTCCACTGCCCAGATCCTGGGCAACAACGAGTCCATCGAGCCCTACACCAGCAACATCTACACGCGCAGGGTCCTCTCGGGGGAGTTCCAGGTGAGCTCTGGGGCACGAGCTTGGCTCTCTCCTGGTGCTTGGTGGCGAAGGGACGCCAGGGGAGGGCTCACACCTGGGGGCTCGCTTCAGCTGGATCTTTGTGTCCGAGCACCGAGGGGGCCTGGAGCACTGGGTGCTGCAGGAGTGCAGCTCTGTGTGTCCCACAGCCGAAAATATGAACAGGGGCCGCTTTTGTCAGGGTGGGCTGCAGGAAAAACTGCTGAAGGGGAGGGGATATGATGGAAGGGACATGGAAAGAGCAGCTGAGACCAGTCCTGAGAATGAGCTCAGGGCTCTGAAGGGGCCATGGAAGAGCTCCACAGGCTCAGAGGGGTCTGTCAGCTAGGAAAGGGAGTGAAACAAGGAGGCTGGATCAGCTGAGACCCCTCTGGAGACAAGGGGAGGCTGTCCCTGTTTGGGAGGTGTGTCCATCCCCTCTGGGGTGTCTCCGTGCTCTCCGTTCCTCCTGGCTGCAGGATCACCCCAGGCAGGAGTGGGGAGGTGGAACAGGAGCATCACTGCCCTGCTGCCTCCCTGTGAGGGGCAGGGAGGGCTGGGGAACAGGGACCCCAGTCCCAGCAGGAAAAGCTGGCCGTGTTTTCTTCCACTACTCAGCCTGCCCCTGTTCTGTTCTTTCCCCTCCTGCCGTCAGTCGTGATTGTTTACACCCTTCTTTAGGAACTCAGGTTGTGACCAGTGGTCCAAGATCTCTCCTTTTCCCATCTTTTGGAGTTCCTCATGCAGGGCAGTTCCACACAGCGCCCTTTCTAATTTGCCATGTCCAGCAGAATCCCAGAGTGGTCTTGGAGGGACCTTAAAGATCATGAATTCCCATCTCCTGCCGTGGGCATGGACACCTTGCACTGTCCCAGCTGCTCCAAACCCTGTCCAGCCTGGCCTGGAACACTTCCAGGGGTGAGAGTCTGTCAGGAGTGTGCAGGATCTTGTTCAAGCATTTAAAAACCTTTGTCTTCTGCCCCTCCCAGGTTGTGAATCCCCACTTGCTGAAGGATCTCACGGAGAGGGGCCTGTGGAACGAGGAGATGAAGAACCAGATCATCGCCCACAACGGCTCCATCCAGGTACAGGGGGAGCAGGGCAGGGATTCCAGCCAGGCACATCCGGCTCCTTCTGGATTCCCACTTCTCAGGAAGATGATAAAGGGGTGATTTCATAGCAGGGAGTCTCATGGAATATCCTGAGCTGTAGGGACTCACAGGGATCATGGATCCAGCTCCTGTCCCTGCCCAGACCCCCAACAATCCCAGCCCGGGCATCCCTGGCAGCGCTGTCCAAAGGCTCCTGGAGCTCTGGCAGCCTCGGGGCCGTGCCCATTCCCTGGGGAGCCTGGGCAGTGCCAGCACCCTCTGGGGAAGAACCTTTCCCTGCTCTCCAGGCTGTCCACATGTAGCTGCTGAGGGTGTTTGTGTGCTTGGTGCTCGCAGACACAGGGTGTCCAGAGGAGGCCACCAAGTCATCAGGGGGATGAGCGCCTCTCCTGCAAGGAAAGGCTGAGAGGATTGGGATTGTTCGGCCTGGAGAGGAGAAGGCTGCAGGGTGACCAATTGTGGCCTTCCAGGACCTAAAGGAGCCAACAGGAAACATGGAGAGAGACTGAGTTTCCAAGGGCTGCAGGGACAGGACACAGGGAATGGCTCCCAGAGCCAGAGGGCAGGGCTGGATGGGAGCTTGGGAATCAGGAATTGTTCCCTGGCAGGGTGCTGAGGCCCTGGCACAGGGTGCCCAGAGCAGCTGTGGCTGCCCCTGGATCCCTGGCAGTGCCCAAGGCCAGGTTGGACACTGGGGCTGGGAGCAGCCTGGGACAGTGGGAGGTGTCCCTGCCATGGCAGGGGTGGGATGAGGTGAACTCTGGGGTCACTCCCCACCCAAACCATGCTGGGACTGTGTTTGGATTCAGGGACAGAGCCCAGCTGTACAGGCCTTGGTTCAGTCAGGATTGCTGCAGCCCAGCAATCACTGAAGAGTTCCATGATAGAAATAGGGATATCTGTGCAGCCCGTGCTTTCCACACTTTAAACTCCTCCTGTTCCCTGCAGAACATCCCTGAGATTCCCGATGACCTGAAGCAGCTCTACAAGACCGTGTGGGAGATCTCCCAGAAAACCATCCTGAAGATGGCTGCGGACAGAGGGGCCTTCATCGACCAGAGCCAGTCCCTGAACATCCACATCGCCGAGCCCAACTACGGCAAGCTCACCAGCATGCACTTCTACGGCTGGAAGCAGGTACAGGGTGCTCCTGGGGCTGGGGGCTTCACCTGGGGCTGGGGGCATCACCTGGGGCTGGGGGCTTCGCCTGGGGCTGGGGGCTTCATCTGGTGCTGGGGGGCATCACCTGGGGCTGGGGGCATCACCTGGGGCTGCGGGCTTCGCCTGGGGCTGGGGGCTTCACCTGGGGCTGGGGGCTTCGCCTGGGGCTGGGGGCTTCGCCTGGGGCTGGGGGCATCACCTGGGGCTGGGGGCTTCGCCTGGGGCTGGGGGCTTCACCTGGGGCTGGGGGCTTCACCTGGGGCTGGGGAGCATCACCTGGGGCTGGGGGCTTCAGCTGGGGCTGGGCATCCTTCCCTACAAATGGGGCTTCAGCTGGGGCTAGGGAGCATCACCTGGGGCTGGGGGCTTCAGCTGGGGCTGGGGATCACCTGGGGCTGGGGAGCATCACCTGGGGCTGGGGGTCATCACCTGGGGCTGGGGTCTTGTTCCCAAAAACAGGGACATTACCTGGGATTGGGAGCTTGTTCCCAACAAATAGGGTCAGTACTTGGAACTTGGAGGGCTTGTTCCCAAAACACTCGAGCTGTTCCCTGATTGGGAGCTCGTTCCCAAAACACAAGAGCTGTACCCTGATTTGGGGGCTTGTTCCCAAAACACTCGAGCTGTTCCCTGATTTGGGGGCTCGTTCCCAAAACACAAGAGCTGTTCCCTGATTTCGGAGCTCGTTCCCAAAACACAAGAGCTGTTCCCTGATGCGGGGGCTTGTTCCCAGCAAACGGTGCCTGCTGGGTTTGGCACACAGGGCCTGGTAAGTTCTGGCGATTCCAGGCAGGGCAGACGGCCGCTCCCTCCCGCGAATGCCGTTCTCCCTGGGGTACCTGCAGAGCTGGGGGTGCCAGCCCTGAGGCTCCCTGTGTCCCCAGGGCCTGAAGACTGGCATGTACTACCTGCGGACAAAGCCAGCCGCCAACCCCATCCAGTTCACCCTCAACAAGGAGAAGCTGCGGGAGCGGGAGAAGGCGTCCAGGGAGGAGGAGGAGAAGGAGAGGAACAAGGCAGCCATGGTGTGCTCCCTGGAGAACAGGGAGGAGTGCCTGATGTGTGGCTCCTAAGGGGCAGAGCCCTCCCGCCCGGCTGGAGCTGCTGGGCTGGGAGCGTCCGGAGTGTCGGGAGGGTGCCGAGGGCTGGGGCTGGGAGGGGGGTGGTGTAGCTTCCCCGTCCGTGGGGATGGGGCACGTGGATGGGGTGAGCATTGCTTTAGTAGCTGGGCGTCCTGGGGCTGTCAGTGCTCTGGCGTGGCCTTCCATGGGACCCTGCAGGTGGGGCTGGGGACAGGGAGGTGCTGGTGCACTCACAGCTCTGTCCGGGGCGCTCCAGACGGTGCCTTGCAGTCACCAAAGACTGTTCCTCGTGTCCCAGAGGGAGCAGCACCTGGCTGGTGCCTTTTCCTGGGCTGGGAACCCCCCAGGTGGCTGTGTTCAGAGTAGGCACGGGAGCGGCTGTGCCCAGCTGGCACCCCGGCAGTGTCCCCACCCTGCCAGGGCCTCCTCCCACTGCTGCTCCCTCTCCTTGTCCCCTCCTCTGGCCCTTCCAGAAAGCCTTTGGAAGGAGCAGATGGGTGCAAGGGGTGTTCCTCCTGGGCTCTTCTCCCTCAGCTGGCCAGGGCGGAGCCTGGCAGTGGCTGAGTGTCTTCCAGTGGGGCCAGGAAAGGCAGAGCTGCTGCCCTGCATTTTATTCTGCATTAAATTCACTCATTCAGTCCGATTGCCCGGGCAGTTTGCTGGCAGGGGGAACGGTGCTGTCCTTGGCCACGGGTCAGGTGCCATCTTGTGAGGGCCACATGCCGCTGGTGAAGGTCACCTGCCACCTCTTCATGGAGCTCCATCTCTCCACCCCAGGTAGTTCTTAGATCTTGTAAACCTCTTGTCAATTTACTGCTCCTGTGCTCGCTCCCTGCTCAAACTCAGTGGGGCTTCAGGCAGTTCTGCAGTATTTATTGAACTCATGAACCACGACACACCCCCTGTCCAAACCCAATAAAGCGTGGAATGTCCAGGGAATGGCTGGTGCTGCCTCGGGAACACTTCTTTTTGTGATGAAAAATGTGTGCTAGCAGGTTGGTGCTGTTCCTGCCCTGCTGCCTTCCACGGGGACAGGGGGCTCTTGTCCCTCTGCACAGCTCCCTGGCAGGAGGGGCAGGCAGGGAACCGGGCCGTGCTCCCGGGACAGGGGCAGGAGGAGAGGGAGCGGCCCTGGGCCCGTCCTGGTTCTGCCCCGAGCACCCGAATCCCGGTCTCTGTGCCCTGCACTGAGCCCTGGGGCTGCTTCTGTTCCCAGCACTGAACCCTGGAGCTGGTTCTGTTCCCAGCACTGAGCCCTGGTGTCAGTCCCGGTTCTGTTCCCAGCACTGAACCCTGGAGCTGGTTCTGTTCCCAGCACTGAGCCCTGGGGCTGGTTCTGTTCCCAGCACTGCGCCCTGGGGCTGGTTCTGTTCCCAGCACTGAGCCCTGGAGCTGGTTCTGTTCCCAGCACTGAACCCTGGTGTTGGTCCCGGTTCTGTGCCCAGCACTGAACCCTGGTCCCGGTTCTGTTCCCAGCACTGAGCCCCAGTCCTAGTTCTGTTCCCGGCACTGAGCCCGGTGCTGGTCCCGGTTCTGTTCCCGGCACCAAGCCTCGGTCCCGGTTCTGTTCCCGGCACTGAGCCCGTTGCTCATCCCTGTTCTGTTCCCGGCACTGAACCCCGGTCCCGGTTCTGTTCCCGGCACTGAACCTCAGTCCCAGTTCTGTTCCTGGCCCTGAACCCCGGTGCTGGTGTCGGTCCCGGTTCTGTTCCCAGCACCGAACCCCGGTGCTGGTGTCGGTCCCGGTTCTGTTCCTGGCCCTGAACCCCGATGCTGGTGTCGGTCCCGGTTCTGTTCCCAGCACTGAACCCCGGTGCTGGTGTCGGTCCCAGTTCTGTTCCTGGCACTGAACCCCGGTGCTGGTGTCAGTCCCGGTTCTGTTCCCAGCACTGAGCCCTGGTGTCAGTCCCGGTTCTGTTCCCAGCACTGAACCCTGGTGTTGGTCCCGGTTCTGTGCCCAGCACTGAACCCTGGTCCCGGTTCTGTTCCCAGCACTGAGCCCCAGTCCTAGTTCTGTTCCCGGCACTGAGCCCGGTGCTGGTCCCGGTTCTGTTCCCGGCACCAAGCCTCGGTCCCTGTTCTGTTCCCGGCACTGAGCCCGTTGCTCATCCCTGTTCTGTTCCCGGCACTGAACCCCGGTCCCGGTTCTGTTCCCGGCACTGAACCTCAGTCCCGGTTCTGTTCCTGGCCCTGAACCCCGATGCTGGTGTCGGTCCCGGTTCTGTTCCCGGCACTGAACCCCGGTGCTGGTGTCGGTCCCAGTTCTGTTCCTGGCACTGAACCCCGGTGCTGGTGTCAGTCCTGGTTCTGTTCCCAGCACTGAGCCCTGGTGTCAGTCCCGGTTCTGTCCCCAGCACTGAACCCTGGTGCTGGTCCCGGTTCTGTGCCCTGCACTGAGCCCTGGGGCTGGTTCTGTTCCCAGCACTGAACCCCAGCCAGTCCCAGTTCTGTTCCCGGCACTGAGCCCGGTGCTCATCCCTGTTCTGTTCCCGGCACTGAGCCCGGTGCTCATCCCTGTTCTGTTCCCGGAACTGAACCCCGGTCCCGGTTCTGTTCCCGGCACTGAACCCCGGTGCTGGTGTCGGTCTCGGTTCTGTTCCTGGCACTGAACCCCGGTGCTGGTGTCAGTCCCGGTTCTGTTCCTGGCACTGAACCCCAGTGCTGGTGTCGGTCCCGGTTCTGTTCCTGGCACTGAACCCCGGTGCTGGTGTCGGTCCCGGTTCTGTTCCCGGCACTGAACCCCGGTGCTGGTGTCGGTCCCGGTTCTGTTCCTGGCACTGAACCCCGGTGCTGGTGTCGGTCCCGGTTCTGTTCCCGGTACTGAACCCCGGTGCTGGTGTCGGTCCCGGTTCTGTTCCCGGCACTGAACCCCGGTGCTGGTGTCGGTCCCGGTTCTGTTCCCGGCACTGAACCCCGGTGCTGGTGTCGGTCCCGGTTCTGTTCCTAGCACTGAACCCCGGTGCTGGTGTCGGTCCCGGTTCTGTTCCTGGCACTGAACCCCGGTGCTGGTGTCGGTCCCGGTTCTGTTCCCGGCACTGAACCCCGGTGCTGGTGTCGGTCCCGGTTCTGTTCCTGGCACTGAACCCCGGTGCTGGTGTCGGTCCCGGTTCTGTTCCCGGTACTGAACCCCGGTGCTGGTGTCGGTCCCGGTTCTGTTCCCGGCACTGAACCCCGGTGCTGGTGTCGGTCCCGGTTCTGTTCCCGGCACTGAACCCCGGTGCTGGTGTCGGTCCCGGTTCTGTTCCTAGCACTGAACCCCGGTGCTGGTGTCGGTCCCGGTTCTGTTCCCGGCACTGAACCCCTGGTGCTGGTGCTGGTGCTGGTCCCGGTTCTGTTCCTGGCACTGAACCCCGGTGCTGGTGTCGGTCCCGGTTCTGTTCCCGGCACCGAGCCCCGGTGCTGGTGTCGGTCCCGGTTCTGTTCCCGGCACTGAACCCCGGTGCTGGTGTCGGTCCCGGTTCTGTTCCTGGCACTGAACCCCTGGTGCTGGTGCTGGTGCTGGTCCCGGTTCTGTTCCCGGCACTGAACCCCTGGTGCTGGTGCTGGTGCTGGTCCCGGTTCTGTTCCTGGCACTGAACCCCGGTGCTGGTGTCGGTCCCGGTTCTGTTCCCGGCACCGAGCCCCGGTGCTGGTGTCGGTCCCGGTTCTGTTCCCGGCACTGAACCCCGGTGCTGGTGTCGGTCCCGGTTCTGTTCCTGGCACCGAGCCCCGGTCCCTGTCCCGGTTCTGTCCCTGCAGCTCCGCTCGCGGCCGCCGGGGGGCGCTGGCGGCGCGGCCGCAGTGTGCCGTGTGTCCCGGGCTGCTGTCCCCAGTGTCCCCAATGTCCCCAGTGTCCCCAAAGCCCCAGCCCCGAGCGGGGCTCGCCGCGGGGCTCTCCCGGGTTTCTCTCGCGGGCTCCGCGGTTGGGATCGCCGCTGTGCCGAGCCCCACGGTCCCGGGGGAGCTCCGGCAGCGCTGCCTTTGCGCAGCTCGGCTCCCCTGGCCCGGCGGGGACACAGCCCCGGGGACACGGGGATGGCTCCAGGGTTCCTCGTGCTTGGAATCTCTCTTCAGCCCCCGCCGCCGTCCCCAGGCAGCTTCGGTTGTCACTGGGACACGGCTGTCACCGCAAACTGGGCGGCACTGGAGGGGACAGAGCCGGGATTGGGGGAATGGGACGGGAAACGGGACAGGGACACTGGGGGACAGGACAGGGGAACTGGGGGGACAGGGCAGGACAGGGGGAACGGGATATGGCACTGGGGGAACAGGACAGGGCAGGACAGGGGGAACGGGACAGGGAAACTGGGGGAACAGGACAGGGACACTGGGGGGACAGGACAGGGGCACTGGGGGAATGGGACAGGGAAACTGGGGGGACAGGACAGGGACACTGAGGGAACAGGACAGGGGAACTGGGGGAACGGGACAGGACAGGACAGGGGAAATGGGACAGGGACACTGGGGGAACAGGACAGGGGCACTGGGGAAACGGGACAGGGGCACTGGGAGAACGGGACAGGGGCACTGGGAGAACGGGACAGGGCACTGGGGGAATGGGACAGGGCACTGGGGGAATGGGACAGGGACACTGGGGGAATGGGACAGGGACACTGGGGGAATGGGACAGGGGAACTGGGGGAATGGGACAGGGGAACTGGGGGAATGGGACAGGGGCACTGGGGGAATGGGACAGGGCACTGGGGGAATGGGACAGGGCACTGCGTCCTTGCTGGCGCATTCCTGGGAGCTTTGTGCCCAGGCTCTGGAGTCGCTGGGGCTGTCCCAGCTTGGGCAGGGATTCCTGGCATGGCATTCACTGTGCCTGGCTTGGGCTAAAGGCGGAGTTCTTGAGCCAGAAGCTTTCTGCAGGTTCCCCCAGGTGCCCCCCAGGGACCCCTCTGCAGGGTTTCCCTGGGACCCTCGGCAGGGTTTCCCCGGGACCCTCGGCAGGGTTTCCCTGGGACCCTCGGCAGGGTTTCCCTGGGACCCTCGGCAGGTTTTCCCTGGGACCCTCGGCAGGGTTTCCCTGGGACCCTCGGCAGGTTGCCGGTGGCCGTTCCAGCAGCCCGGTGTCCCCAGGTGGCCGGGCTGTGGCTGCTGGTGGCCGTTAGGCTGCACTGCTGCTCGCCAATCCGCTCCTTCCCTCCGCTCGCTCGTTTTGTCCCCGGTAACGCGGTTTGGGAGGCTGGGAAGAGCTCCCGTGCAGGGCAAAAGGGATTTACAGCAGGGGAAGGAGTGGAATCCTGTCACCTGTGCCCCTGGCTGAGCCTTCGGAGTTACTGGCTCCGGGACGATGCTGGCCTGCGTTGGTATGCTTGGTATGTAACAGGGAATGGAAATAAAATTAAAATAAAAGCAGGATAAATTGGAGACATTTCTTCAATGTCTTCAGGAGGGGCTGAGGGAGCTGGGAAAGGGCTGAGCCTGGAGAAAAGGAGGCTCAGGGGGAACCTTGTGGCTCTGCACAAGCCCCTGACAGGAGGGGACAGCCGGGGGGGTCGGGCTGTGCTCCCAGGGAACAGGGACAGGAGCAGAGGGAACGGCCTCAGCCTGGGCCAGGGGAGGCTCAGCTCGGACAGCAGCAGGAATTTCCCCATGGAAAGGGGGCTCAGGCCTTGGCAGGGGCTGCCCAGGGAGCTCTGCAGTGCCCATCCCTGCAGGTGGCACCTGGAGGTGGCACTCAGTGCTCCGGGCTGGGGACAAGGTGGGCACGGGGCACAGCTGGCACTGCCTGGGCTGGGAGGGGTTTGCCAGAATCAGGGATTTGGGGATCCTGGGATCTGTGACATATCCAGCAGCAAACACTGGAGGGAAAGGCTTGAAGTAACTATTTTAAGTGTAATTTTTTTTTTCTGGGTGTGACCATTTTTACGCACTTTGAGGAACAGACTCAGGTTTATTACAGTTTATTGGATCCCAAATGTGCTTCCAGCAGCGATTCCCAACCAAAGAACAAACCCACCCACCAGGCTTCTGCTACAAATCCACCTGGCACGAAGAGTGAGGAGCTGAAATACAGATTGAGAATGGGAAAATCTCCGCGTTTCAGGGAGCAGGTGGATCCTCAGAGAGCAGGAATGTTCCCAGCTGGAAGGGCCTCACCTCCGTGTGTCATTCCTGGAAGTCAGAGGGAACAGTTCTGGAGAAAATTCCTTCTGCAGAATGAATAAACCACAGTAAATGAACACAAACATTGTACAAACACGGGGAGTTATTCCCAGAGTCTGCCAGGAGTAGAATCACTCCAGAGCCCTGGGGGAAAATCCCTCAGGACGGAACATGATCCTGACTTTGCTACGACTCCTGCAGTGGTGTGGAGGCGCACACGGAGCCTGGTGCTGCTGCAATGCCTCATCAGCTCTTTGGAGCCCATCCAGCCCTCAGCAGCTCGTTTGGACACAGCTTCTCCATCCCATCCCATCCCATGGATCCCATCCCATCCCATCCCATCCCATCCCATCCCATCCCATGGATCCCATCCCATCCCATGGATCCCATCCCATCCCATCCCATCCCATCCCATCCCATCCCATCCCATCCCATCCCATCCCATCCCATCCCATCCCATCCCATCCCATCCCATCCCATCCCATCCCATGGATCCCATCCCATCCCATCCCATCCCATCCCATCCCATCCCATCCCATCCCATCCCATCCCATCCCATCCTATGGATCCCATCCCATCCCATCCCATCCCATCCCATCCCATCCCATCCCATCCCATGGATCCCATCCCATCCCATCCCATCCCATGGATCCCATCCCATCCCATCCCATCCCATCCCATCCCATCCCATCCCATCCCATCCCATCCCATCCCATCCCATCCCATCCCATCCCATCAGATCCATTTCATGGCTTTGTGAAGACTTTATGCCCTTGCTCAGGTGAAATTTCATCCATTCCCTGTTTGCTTGTCGGGGATAGATCCCAACCCGGTAGTAGGAGTTGTCTCAAAACCAGTGACTTGTGAGGATTTGGGAAGAAATATGTGAGATTTGAGTCAGGATGGTTTTCACATTTCTTATTCTTTCAAGTTATTCCCTGGGAATTGTACCCAGCCCAGGCAGTCCCAGCTGTGCCCCGTGCCCACCTTGTCCCCAGCCCAGAGCACTGAGTGCCACCTCCAGGTGCCACCTGCAGGGATGGGCACTGCAGAGCTCCCTGGGCAGCCCCTGCCAAGGCCTGAGCCCCCTTTCCATGGGGAAATTCCTGCTGCTGTCCGAGCTGAGCCTCCCCTGGCCCAGGCTGAGGCCGTTCCCTCTGCTCCTGTCCCTGTTCCCTGAAGGTCCCCCCGAGGCTCCTTTTCTGCCCCTGAGCCCCTTCCCCGGCTCCCTGCCCTTCCCCGGACACTCAGCACACCAGAACTGTCCTGGTGCTTCCAGCCACTCCCATAACTGACAGTTACCACGAAGCTCCACAATTACCCCAAATGCTGCCCTGAAAAATGAACATTTGGAGAGGTGCCAGGCTCTGAGCTCCGATGTTTATGATCACACGACGCAGGCGATGCTTCCTTTCACCGAGGGGGGACAATGAGGAGCAAATGACAAAAGCATTTGATTTTATGTGTGTGGTCTTCATCAAATTAGCAAAAAGAAAGAAAAAAAAAGAAAAAAGAAAAGGAAAAAAAAAGCTGGGCGGGCAGGGGGAGTTTGCAGGAGCATTAAAGAAATGGATTTTTAAAGGACCTTGAAAGAGGCTCCGGTGGGGGGAGAGCCTGGCTGGGGTTTGCAGCCGGAGCAGGGCAGTGAGGAGCAGCTGCGCTCAGCTTTGGTAAGCAGCCCTACACCTCTGGGAATCCCTGGAAAGGCTCCTGGCTGTGCAAACAGGATCTGCTGGAGGGTCCCGGGAGGGGAAGTGTCCCCGCACGCTGCTGTTTACATCTGGAAATCTGTGACAGCATCCGGCCTCTGCCCTCACAGGGGTTTGGGGGTTTTTCCCTTTCTTTTACATGAAAAGTAGCTGGGATTGGCCTGTGCAATAATTCCAGCTTCTCCTCTTCCCCTGAGGTGGGAGCGATCTGGCACTGAGGCTGCTCAGGGCTGGTTTTCATGGTACTCTTTAAAGCTCTTTGCACAAGTGAAGAAGGTAAATAAAAACTGATGGATAATTTAAAAAAAGAGACGCCACAGGTGCTCTCTGTACAAGGTCCTGCACAGCATTTTACTCTTAATCAACTCCACACATGCTAAGCCTTCTCTTTTTAGAAATTAAAACAAAATATTTCCATTATTCCACGCACAGATGTCCAATGAAGGTGGGAGTGGCTCAGGTGCTGTAAATACAAATGAAAGGTCAGGGCACAGCAGCTGCTGGTTGTGAGATCCTCGTTTAAAAGCGGTGATGTTCCCACTGACCTTCTCCTTGTCCTTCCCGAGATCCGCTCCCCAGAGCAGCAGCAGCCCCCAGCCCCGCCAATGGTGAGGGAAAGCGCCAACCCACCACTCACTAAGTAAAAATGAAATGGAACCAAATTATTTCCTCCACGGGCTCCAGCCAAAAGCTCTGGAGCAGCTCTCCAGAAAGAAGGATGGCAGGGGAGAGGAGGATTTTCCCGGTTTCGAAGTACACGGAACATTTCAGCCTTATCCCCTTTTGTCATCTCATTAGGAGAGCCAAAGGCTTCCCCCTTCCCCAGGCTTCCATTTGCATTTATAATAACGCGTTGCCATGGCAAAATCTGATCGTCCTGGACTTCTTGGGTGGAATCACATCCTTACGGAAGCGCAAGGAGGGGAAAAAAAAACCCCAGCCGAACTGGGCGCATCCGGGATTTGCCGCGGGATGTGCCAGGAGTGTCCTCCCGGCGGGACAAAGGCGGGCTGGATGTGTCACACGGCATCAGGGCACAGAAAGCTGGAGGAGCTGCCTTTTGTCCCCAGCTCGTGCTATCGAATGTGGGATTAAGGAGGGAGCAGCCCCCCCCGCCCGTGGGGCCATTCAAGAGCGGCTTGTTCCCAAATTTTGTGACAAGGAGCCTTCTGCCGAGGGCCCCGCTGAGAGCCCCGGCCACACAAAGGGCTCCGGGGGTTAATTAAAGGCAGGTAATGGGAAGGATGCAGCAGGGACATTTCCCCAGGTGTCCCCAGCGTCACCAGCTCCCTCAGCCCGGGGTGGCACCGGGTGTTTGTCAGGTGGAACCGAGCACCAGCGGTGTTCACACCTTCCTTCTGCTGGGAAAGGTCAGCGGGATCCCTGCCAGGCTCCAGGGAATCCCAGAGAGAACCCAAAATCCCTCTGTTCCCCCTCCTCATTCACCCCCGGGGTGTCAAATCCAGCATCGGGGACCGTCCCCTCCTCACTCCAGGACAGAAGGAAAGATTGTCCCTGGATCCCTGGCAGTGCCCAAGGCCAGGCTGGACGCTGGGGCTTGGAGCAGCCTGGGGCAGTGGGAGGTGTCCCTGCCATGGCAGGGGTGGGATGAGGTGAACTTTAAGGTCCCTCCCAACCCAAACCTCTCCCTGTTCCTGGGATTTCACTGAAAATAACAAACTACCCCCAGAGAAGGCAGTGTTAGCGTGGATCATTTGCAAACCCCCTCTGCCCCCAGACGGCCGGTGGTAAAGCTGGGTCGGTGATAAAGCTCATCCCTGATATTTGTCATTCCCTTGGTTGTGCTGGCATTAAGGGCTGGCAGGAGGGAGCTGGGATCTCCCCTTTGGGTGGAGCAGGGATCTTCCCTTGAATGGAGCTGGGATCTCCCCTTTGAGCGGAGCTGGGATCTCCCCTTTGACTGCAGCTGGGATCTCCCCTTTGACTGCAGCTGGGATCTCCCCTTTGACTGCAGCTGGGATCTCCCCTTTGACTGGGGCTGGGATCTCCCCTTTGACAGGAGCTGGGATCTCCCCTTTGACTGCAGCTGGGATCTCCCCTTTGACTGCAGCTGGGATCTCCCCTTTGACAGGAGCAGGGATCTTCCCCTTTGACTGCAGCTGGGATCTCCCCTTTGGTTGGAGCTGGGATCTCCCCTTTGACTGCAGCTGGGATCTCCCCTTTGACAGGAGCAGGGATCTTCCCCTTGAATGGAGCTGGGATCTCCCCTTTGGTTGGAGCTGGGATCTCCCCTTTGACAGGAGCTGGGATCTCCCCTTTGACTGCAGCTGGGATCTCCCCTTTGACAGGAGCTGGGATCTCCCCTTTGGTTGGAGCTGGGATCTCCTCTTTGGCTGGAGCTGGGATCTCCCCTTTGACTGCAGCTGGGATCTCCCCTTTGAGCGGAGCTGGGATCTCCCCTTTGACAGGAGCTGGGATCTCCCCTTTGAGTGGACCTGGGATCTCCCCTTTGGTTGGAGCTGGGATCTCCCCTTTGACTGCAGCTGGGATCTCCCCTTTGACAGGAGCTGGGATCTCCCCTTTGAGTGGGGCTGGGATCTCCCCTTTGACTGGGGCTGGGATCTCCCCTTTGAGTGGACCTGGGATCTCCCCTTTGGCTGGGGCTGGGATCTCCCCTTTGACTGCAGCTGGGATCTCCCCTTTGACTGCAGCTGGGATCTCCCCTTTGACAGGAGCTGGGATCTCCCCTTTGACTGCAGCTGGGATCTCCCCTTTGACTGCAGCTGGGATCTCCCCTTTGACAGGAGCTGGGATCTCCCCTTTGAGCAGAGCTGGGATCTCCCCTTTGACAGGAGCTGGGATCTCCCCTTTGAGAGGATCTGATGGGAGTGGGGGCCCCAAACCCCAAACATTCCTGTGCACCCACACCTGGGAAGCTCTGGGCCCTCCTGGGCCACTCCAATTCACTCTCTTGACGCTCAGCTTGGACAGCAGCAGGAATTTCCCCATGGAAAGGGGGCTCAGGCCTTGGCAGGGGCTGCCCAGGGAGCTCTGCAGTGCCCATCCCTGCAGGTGGCACCTGGAGGTGGCACTCAGTGCTCTGGGCTGGGGACAAGGTGGGCACAGGGCACAGCTGGCACTGCCTGGGCTGGCAGGGATTTGCCAGAATCAGGGATTTTGGGATCTGTGGTAACTGCAGGGCGCTGTGACTGTGCCACCACAGCGATCCCAACCCCTGCTCCAAGAAGCTTTTCCATCCACTCTTCTCCCATAGCCACCAGCCCACTGCAGGCGGCCTCCCCACACATCCGTCCCCTCCTGCCACCCCTCCCATCCCCAAAATCCCCCGCCAAAGCCTAAATCCCCCCTTTTCCTCGGACAAGCGTGCAAAGTCTCGCTCCTGCTTGGACGGGCAGATTTGGAATCGCACCACGGAGCAAAGGAAAGGGAGAGCCAAGGCCTTGCCTTCGCTCCAGGGAAACATCTCCTCCCCTGGTCGTTTTTTCCAGTGGGCTGAGAGGAGGAGAGGGATCTTTTGGAAGCTCCTTTTCATCGGAGAGTGAGCGGGTAATTAAAGCTGACTCTGCTCATTCATTAGATCGCATTAAAAACGGCAGCAAAAGTGGAGGGGGAACTCTCTAAACAAATTTGGGCCGCTCTCCCCTCATTGATCGCGGCTGGGAGCCGCCGCCGCGCTCCGTTTGTGCTCTGACCGCTTCTGAGGCGCAGCCATATGGTTTGTTAAAACATCTTCTTCCTGCTTAATTTGAGGCACTGATGGCCCCTAATCAGCCGTGTGGGGATGAGCCCCCTAATTGATGGCTAATGAGTCACGTGCATCCCCGAATTAATCCCGTTAATTGTTGCGTTCCGGGTTTTGATGGCCGAGCCCCGGCGCTGCAGGTGGAGCGGCTGCTGCTCTCCTGCTTTTCCTGGGCACGGAAAATTCGTGGAAGAGGCACAGCCAGAACTTCGGGATCGGCGCTGGAAAGGGATTCGTGTTCCCCCGGTGGCAGGTCCTCACTGTGATCCGTGTCCGTGCTTATCCTGGGATGCTTTGGGTTGGGAGGAACCTCAAATCCCCCCCAGTGCCCCCCCTGCCATGGCAGGGACACCTCCCACTGGCCCAGGCTGCTCCAGCCCCAGTGTCCAACCTGGCCTTGGGCACTGCCAGGGATCCAGGGGCAGCCACAGCTGCTCTGGGCACCCTGTGCCAGGGCCTCAGCACCCTGCCAGGGAACAATTCCTGATTCCCCATCTCCCATCCAGCCCTGCCCTCTGGCACTGGGAGCCATTCCCTGTGTCCTGTCCCTCTGTCCCTTGTCCCCAGTCCCTCTGCAGCTCTCCTGGAGCCCCTTTAGGTGCTCTGAGCTCTCCCTGGAGCTCCAGCTGAAATGCTGGTGTGAGGTGTTTCCTGATTCCAGGGACACACCAAGCAGGGAAGGGATGTCTCTGCCAATGTTCAGCGCCTCAGGGCTCCCCGCTTCTCTCCCTGGGTCTGTGCTTGCTGATCCCTGCCCTGGATTTGTTCTCCCTCCGTGCCAAGGCCAATCCCAGCGCCAAAGGTGAGAGGAATTTTGATGCAGCCCGGTCTGGACGTCGCCCAGCACTAGAGGAGCTCGGATGCTGCCCTTCCCCTCCACCACAAACCAGGTTGGGAATGTTTTCCTGGGAATTTTCCTGGCAGTTCCATGAGCAGACACTGCAGCTGCCACCAGGAGCCTTTGCTGCATCCCCAAATTAATGCCCTCGCTCAGAACTGAACTTAGGGAACTGAACTTAGGGAAAATTCTAAAGTTCCATTTAATCAAAGCAGATACTTGTGCTCTGGCACTCAAAATAAGTAAAAACCAGTCAATAATGACTTGTCTGCTGTTCATTAGGGCACAGAAACACCGGCACTGTGTTATTTTTCCATTGCTACCTCCGAGCCTTTCATATGGAGGCTGGATTGATTATCCCTATCTGTCAGAAGCATCCAGCTCTGGCATTATTGACCTCACACCGTTAATTGCACAATTATCTTTCAACTCTGCAATGAAGTGCTGCTCATTCTTATGTTTTGAATTTTAAAAATCTTACTGTTGAACTCCGGCGCACGGACCTCTAGCTGCAGCGAATAAAAATCCCAATTTCCCCTTCTTCCTCACACTAATAAACATCCCTGGGCTGTGCTGTCTTTCTGTTTTTAATGGGAACAGGGTTCCAGGCTGGCTTGGCAGCACTGGAGCACCCCAGGGACAGCCGCTGCTGCCTGGGGGTCCTGGAGAGCTGCAGACGAGGAGGTGAATTTCCACCGAGAGGGTTTCAATGCCTGAAATTAAAAGGTGAAAAGCTCAGCGGCACTGGCATGGAAAACTGTTCCAAAGTGTTGCGGTGGCCAAGGCTGGAATTGTCCCCTGTGCTGAGACCCCTCCAGGGCTGTGTCCACTTCTGGAGAGCCCTGGAGGGGCTGGAGCGTGTCCAGGGCAGGGAAGGGAGCTGGGGAAGGGGCTGAGGGAGCTGGGCAAGGGCTGAGCCTGGAGAAAAGGAGGCTCAGGGGGAACCTTGTGGCTCTGCACAAGCCCCTGACAGGAGGGGACAGCCGGGGGGGTCGGGCTGTGCTCCCAGGGCACAGGGACAGGAGCAGAGGGAACGGCCTCTGTTTGTGAGGAGGGAATTCACACCCACCCCAGATAAAGCCCTGGTGAAGGTGTGAATCCTGCCCTGGCATCGCACACGGCTCAGGCCTTGTGGGAGCAGGGCAGAGCCCCCGGTGTTTGGTGCCAACCCCTCCAGGATTTCCAGCAGTGCTGGGAAAAGCCGTCCCTGATTCCCCTGTGGTCCCAGCAGTGTGAGAGGAGCGCACTGCACAGAATCCCAAAATCCCTGATTCTGGCAAATCCCTCCCAGCCCAGGCAGTGCCAGCTGTGCCCCGTGCCCACCTTGTCCCCAGCCCAGAGCACTGAGTGCCACCTCCAGGTGCCACCTGCAGGGATGGGCACTGCAAAGCTCCCTGGGCAGCCCCTGCCAAGGCCTGAGCCCCCTTTCCATGGGGAAATTCCTGCTGCTGTCCAAGCTGAGCCTCCCCTGGCCCAGGCTGAGGCTGTTCCCTCTGCTCCTGTCCCTGTTCCCTGGGAGCACAGCCCGACCCCCCCGGCTGTCCCCTCCTGTCAGGGGCTTGTGCAGAGCCACAAGGTTCCCCCTGAGCCTCCTTTTCTCCAGGCTCAGCCCTTTCCCAGCTCCCTCAGCCCCTCCTGGGGCTCCAGCCCCTTCCCAGCTCCACCGGGGTCTGACGGGGAACAGCCAGGGCACGGCTCTGCCACATCCAGCTCCCCCAGTGGGGAGGGAATGAGGAGCTGGGGTGGGAATTTTGATGGAATGAGGGTCTGTGGTGGGAGTTTCAATGGAATGAGGATCTGCAGTAGGAATTTTGATGGAATGAGGATCTGTGGTGGGAGTTTCAATGGAATGAGGATCTGTGGTAGGAATTTCGATGGAACAAGGATCTGTGGTAGGAGTTTCAGTGGAATGAGGGTCTGTAGCAGGAATTTCGATGGAATGAGGATCTGTGGTGGGAGTTTCAATGGAATGAGGATCTGTGGTGGGAGTTTCGGTGGAAGGAGGATCTGTGGTGAGAATTTCGATGGAATGAGGATCTGTGGTAGGAATTTTGGTGGAATGAGGATCTGTGGTAGGAATTTCGGTGGAATGAGGATCTGTGGTGGGAGTTTTGATGGAATGAGGATCTGTGGTAGGAATTTCAATGGAACAAGGATCTGTGGTAGGAGTTTCAGTGGAATGAGGATCTGCAGTGGGAATTTCGATGGAATGAGGATCCGTGGTGGGAATTTCGATGGAACAAGGATCTGTGGTAGGAGTTTCAGCGGAATGAGGATCTGCAGTGGGAATTTCGATGGAATGAGGATCTGTGGTAGGAATTTTGGTGGAATGAGGATCTGTGGTAGGAATTTTGGTGGAATGAGGATCTGTGGTAGGAATTTCGGTGGAATGAGGATCTGTGGTGGGAGTTTCGATGGAATGAGGGTCTGTGGTGGGAATTTCGATGGAACAAGGATCTGTGGTAGGAGTTTCAGCGGAATGAGGATCTGCAGTGGGAATTTCGATGGAATGAGGATCCGTGGTGGAGAAGCTGAGCTCCAGGTCCAGCCTGGTCTCTGTCCCTGTGTGGAGCAGGAGCTTTTCAAGCCCCGTCCTTGAGAGTCCAGCCCGACCCCGGTGGGGCCGGAGCTCACAAGTTATTTCAAACACGTCCCGGGATTATCCTTGTTTGTTACTTCCAAACCATATTCAGCCGCTATTTTGGGGCTTTGTGGAACGATGGTCATTATGTGATATTGCAGCCAGCTATTATTCCTGCTCCGGCTTTAATAAATGCCTGGCAGATTTAATAAAACTGATCCAGATTTAAAGTGTCCCTCCGGTGATAAATCACCTGGTGAAAATTTCCTTGCTCCGGGATTTCTGCTCGGTTCAGTTCATTAAGTGAAATAAAGTCACTCTGCCTCACGAAAATCAAGCTGTTTCCACCGAGTTTGCGCTTAGCCGCTGAACAATGGAGCTCCTAAATCTAAATAATTACGGCTAATGATTAATGCAATTAAAAACGTAAAAAAAAATATTGCGAAGGGTTTTAACCGGCAGGTATTAAAAATCACCGAAATGAATGCCGCAAATCCCCGAGATCTGGGAATTAACTCCCTCGGGGCGTTTTAGGGCTCTGGGAAGGGAGAGGGGAGAAGCAGCCCGGGGTTCTGCCCAAACCCCTGGCGCAGCCTTTGCCTCTGGAGCTGCTTCCCCCTCCACCTGTTGTGCAGGAAGGAAACAACTCCTAAAAATAAAAATTAAAATCCCAATTTTTGGGGGGGTTTTTTTTGGAAACTCCCCAATTTTTGCTGGTTTTTCCCCCCCCCCCCTCGGGCAAACAGCTCGGAAGCCCCCCAGAGCGATTCGCCCTCTACAAATCCGTGCCACTGAGGGAGCCCCTAAATCCCGGCGGCACATTAACCCTTTGTGCGCCAGGCCGTCCCCGAGGCCGCCCCTTTGTCCCTGTCCCTGCCCGGGCCTGTATAATGACCAGACTGTTTCATTAGGAGCACAATTCCCTCGCCAAACCCAGCCCAAACAACTCCTGGGAGCGTTTGTGAGCAGAATGCCACCGGGGGGTGAGTGGCACACAATGGGCACCGGGACAAGTGCCCCGGGCCGGGCGGGCGCGCATGCAGAGCGGGGATTAGGGGGTCCCACTCCGGGTCAAGTGTCTGGAGGGGAGCTGATAAACACCCCAAACCTGACAACAGCTTTTCCTTTCTTCCTGCCCCACTTGTTAAGTGCCGGAGCAAATCTCCTGAATGGCGCCGGAGTTTACTCGGGGGCCTTTTTCTCGCAGGAGACACTTCTCTCTCCATTTTCTGAAGGCGTTTCAGGCGCTCTCCGGAATAAATTTGCCCCGCATCCCTCACAAAAAAAAAAAAAAAAAAAAAAACAGACCCAAAAAACAACAAAATCCACCCCCCTGCCCTCCCCTCCGCCTCCTTCCTGCAGCCTTTGTCTCAAGGTGTGTGAACAAGGGGAAAAATCTGGGCTGAGAAAAGCGAGCTCGAGTCCCCCCGAGGATTAAGTCGAGCACTTTGAAGGCCGGCTGAATGACTGACTTTTTGTCTTAAAAAAAGATGGAAAAAGTTGCAGGGTTTGGGGTGTTTTTTTCCCCCCTCTGTCCTACTTTCAAATAGATATAATAGATAAATTCTTTTCTGGCGTTTTCAGCAGCAGTGGGGATCGCAGGGCTGGGAGCCTGGCGGAGGATTCCCTGAGGGAGGGATCCGCCGCTGGAAAATACCTGAGGAGCCTCCAGCTCTCGTGTTCTGCTGCTGACCCCAGCCCCTGCCAGGGACAAAGAGAGGGGCACGAAACGGATCCAAAACACCAGAACCCAAAGCCAAGGTGGGCTATGGGAAGCTCTCTGCCGGGACAGCAGGAAATGTGCAGCTTTTCCACCGGGGAGTCTGGAATATTGCTGGAGTGAGATGATCCTCAAGCCCCTTCCAGCCCAGGTCGCTCTGTGGTTCCGTGGTGACTGAGCTGGGGGTGAGAGGGCTGGGGACAGCAGGTGACAGCAGCAGGTGACAGCAGCAGGTGACAGCAGCAGGTGATGGTCACCCTGGTTCTTCTGAGTTTTTTAAAGCCTTTTGATTGTTCATAAAAATGGAGTCAGACCTTTTAGCTACTGTACAATATTAGAGCAGTTTTCTACCTTTCCCACAAATGTAACATGAACAAATCCTTTGTTTTTCATTCCCTGTCCTTTGTTTGCATATTTCTAACCTGAAAACAATTGTAACTGACAGCTGGTCTGGCCATTTGGCTGAGGGGTGATAACTCCAAAAGCCAATCCACAGCCAGACCCACAAATGTATAAAAAGTAAGAAATAAACAGGCAGAGGGGCTCTGGGCTTGGCTCAGCCTTGGCTCAGCTTGAGCTGGCTCGGAGGAACTCTCTGCCCTGCGACATTGCTCGTCTCTCGTGTGATTGCTTTGCATATCACGATCACAGGTGACAGCAGCGGGTGACAGCAGCGGGTGACAGCAGCAGGTGACAGCAGCGGGTGACAGCAGCGGGTGACAGCAGCCCCCACCCTGCACTCCACCCTCACTCCCCCTGTGGGGCGATCCCGGGCTCCGGGAGTGAGCAATGGGTCACTCCCAGTTTCAGGTGACAGTCCCACTGTGGGACCCATGGGAAAGGCAAAAAGGAGTCGTCTGTGAGGATGGAAAGTTGTTTTCCTGATGGAGGGCGCAGGTCCCAGAGCAGCATGTGGATCCCTCCCTGCTCCGCTCCAAGGGGCTCTGGCCTGAGGTCCCGGGGTGGGTTTTTTCTCCATGCCCCTCGTTCCCACGGATGGCAGCTTTTCCATGGCATTCCCCTCCCTGGCTGGTGCCCGCAGAGACCCTGGCGGTGGGGATGGATCCCGCGGGGAGCTCCCGGCCAAGCGCCCTGCCCTGCCCAGCCACAACTCCCCTGGAGGATCACCTGGCTTTGGCTCTTCAGCTTGCAGACGGAAAAGGAGGCGCAGACACCCCCAAACGGGGCAGAGAGGGGCAGAGCAGGGGCCCGGTGCCAGGCACCTGGAGCTCAGCGCTCGGGGCTGGGGCCAAGGTGGGCGCCGGGCACAGCTGGGGCTGGGAGGGGTTTGCCAGCCTCAGGGGTGCTGGGAGTGTGCGGATGTGCTCTGGGGTTGTGCCCCACATCCACCGGGGACCCTGCTGTGCCAGAGCGGAGGGTGCTGTGGGTGCTGTGGGTGATGTACCAGAGCTGTGGGTGCTGTGGGTGCTGTGGGTCTGTGGGTGCTGTGGGTGCTGTGGGTGCTGTGAGTGCTGTGGGTGCTGTGGGTGCTGTGGGTGCTGTGGGTGCTGTGAGTGCTGTGGGTGCTGTGGGTGCTGTGGATGCTGTGGGTGCTGTGGGTGCTGTGGGTGCTGTGGGTGCTGTGGATGCTGTGGGTGCTGTGGGTGCTGTGGTTGCTGTGGGTGCTGTGGGTGCTGTGGGTGCAGTGGGTGCAGTGGGTGCAGTGGGTGCTGTGGGTGCTGTGAGTGCTGTGGGTGCTGTGGGTGCTGTGCCAGAGCTGAGGGTGCTGTGAGTGCTGAGGGTGCTGTGGGTGCTGTGGTTGTTGTGGGTGCTGAGGGTGATGTACGAGAGCTGTGGGTGCTGTGGGTGCTGTGGATGTTATCCATTCTGTGGGTGCTGTGGGTGCTGTGGGTGCTGTGGGTGCTGTGGGTGCAGTGGGTGCTGTGGGTGCTGTGGATGCTGGGTGTCTGTGGGTGCTGTGGGTGTTTTGGGTGCTGTGGGTGCTGTGGGTGCTGTGGATGCTGTGGGTGCTGTGGGTGCTGTGGGTGCTGTTGGTGCTGTGGGTGCTGTGATCTGCTCCCCTGGAACTGCCGCCGTGCCTCCTGCAGAGTTCCTTCACCTCAGGATCTTGCTCTGGGTCCATGGAGTGTGCCTCCAATCCAACTGCTGCCTGTGCTTCTCCTGCTCAGCAGCTTCCTTTCAAGATTTTGTGGTTCCAGAGTGGTTTGGGTTGGGAAAGGACCTGAGATCCCACCCAGAGCCACCCCTGCCCTGGCAGGGACACCTCCCACTGTCCCAGGCTGCTCCAGCCCCAGTGTCCAACCTGGCCTTGGGCACTGCCAGGGATCCAGGGGCAGCCACAGCTGCTCCGGGCACCCTGAGAAGTTTCACACCCTTAGACACAAGTCCAACACTGCTGCTACATTCACAATCAAAGTTAAGACTTGCTCTTTTCAGCGTGTCCGGGGACAAAGGGAAGTGGGACCCCCGGTGTGCAGTGGCTGCACTGGTGCAGAACCCACAGCTTCAGCAAAAGTTTCCAGAGGGAGAAGCAGCTTCCTCTCCTCGTTATTGAATTAATTGTTTTCCCAAGGAGGGGATTATGAGCAGGTTGGCCTCACCCTGATGCCTCAAATTGTAAATCCTGTGAGGAGCAGCTGAGGGAGCTGGGAAAGGGCTGAGCCTGGAGAAGAGGAGGCTCAGGGGGAACCTTGTGGCTCTGCACAAGCCCCTGACAGGAGGGGACAGCCGGGGGGGTCGGGCTGTGCTCCCAGGGAACAGGGACAGGAGCAGAGGGAACGGCCTCAGCCTGGGCCAGGGGAGGCTCAGCTCGGACAGCAGCAGGAATTTCCCCATGGAAAGGGGGCTCAGGCCTTGGCAGGGGCTGCCCAGGGAGCTCTGCAGTGCCCATCCCTGCAGGTGGCACCTGGAGGTGGCACTCAGTGCTCTGGGCTGGGGACAAGGTGGGCACTGGGCACAGCTGGCACTGCCCGGGCTGGGGGGGATTTGCCAGAATCAGGGATTTTGGGATTCCTGTTTTGGTGCCAGCCAGGCAGGGCTGGAGTTTGGATCCTCCGGGAGCACCGTGGGGCCCTGACCCTCAGCAGGAGCCGCCCTTCCCTGCTCCCCTGGCTGCTCTGAGCCGGATCCCGGCAGGGCCAGGGGGGAATTCCTGCCCCGGAGCTGCTCCGTGCCTCCGAGTGCCATCTCCTTTCCCAGCGCATGGAAGCAGAGCCATTAGGAGAGCTCAGCCTTTGATGGGGAGTGTGAGCTGCGCGCGGGTCAGAGCCCGTAATGAGATAAACTTTCACTTGAAACTAATTCTTGAGCTTATTATGCTGTGACGGCTTTGGGAAAATCACTTTCCACGGACATACCGCAGTCTCTGAGGTAGAGCTGAGCCAAAGAGGTGATTTTCCTCTTTATTTCCAAAGGCAGCAGCTTTAAAGGACGCTTTCACGGATTAGGAAAACATGTTTTGGGTAAATCGCGCTACCCACGTCGAGGCTGCGGGCAATTAAATCCCGCCATTGAGATTACCAATTATTAGATTATATATGGATTTTTTTAGAGCAGCAAGCTCGGGCCCGCTCGCGTGACGAGGGGCCGCACGAAGAAAACGGAGGAATGCGCAAGGAATCCTTAAACAACTGATAAATAGGCTTAAGCTCTTTAAACTGGCGGCGCGAGTAGCTTAAGCAGTACGGCTCGGATCATCTCAATTCCCAAATACCTGGGAGTGTATTTGTAAACATGGCAATCTAACATTCTGCCGAGCCGGGCGCCTTCACATCCCAATTAGCATAAATGAGGATTTAACAGCTGATTGCACAGTGTGAATGATAGGGACTAATTGTCAGAGCGCTCGGCTGGTGCCGCCGTGGTCCCGGAGCGCTGCTTTGGGGCGGGATGCCCGGGCCCGGCTCTGGGGATTTGGGATTCACGGGTTTTGTCCTCACCTGGTGACATCCCCCCCTGCCAGGCAGCCGCTGTCCCCTCTGCCCCGCGTGGGCATGGCACACGGGCACACGGTAAAATCCGCAGAAGGATCTTTGTCGCGGCCCCGTGCTGTCCTTTATGCGGTTTTTACACACCTCCAGGGCAGCTTCTGACCGCTTAATGGCTCTCTTGTTAATTGTTCTGTCGGTTAGTAAAAGGTATTTTTCCTTGCTCAGCAGATTTATCTGTTCCCGGGTTGGTGACGTGTTTCCTCTGCTGATCCTCGTGGGACAGATCTCTCATTATTACAGGCGCAGTCATCTTTCACCCTCGGAGGGGATCGTGGTGTTAAAGGAACTTCTCATTCCCAAAGCACCTTCATGTGGGAATTTACAGATTGCTGGTATGTTACCCTGGTTTTTCTGAGTTTCTTTATTAGCCTTTTGATTTTCATAGATGGAGTCAGATCTTTTAGTTACTGTACAATATTAGAGCAGTTTTTCTACCTTTCCCACAGATGTAACATAAACAAATCCTTTGTTTTTCATTCTCTGTCCTTTGTTTGCATATTTCTAACCTGAAAACAATTGTAACTGACAATTGGTCTGGCCACTGAGGCTGAGGGGTGGAAACCCCAAAAGCCAATCTTCTGCTAGACCCACAAATGTATAAAAAGTAAAAAATAAACAAAGGGGCTTCTCTTCTTCTCTCTGCTCTTTCAGCTGGGAGCTGGATCAGAAGAACCTCTGCGAAAGTCTCTTGTCTGCGTGTGACTGCTCTGTGTGTCTCGGTGACACTGGTTAGCAGCACTTAGGAGAAGTGACAGGGCAGCTTTTACCCTGCTCCTACAGAGAGGGGTTTAACCGAGGGCTGGAGCTGGCTCACACCCTGTTGGATTTCGGGTCCCTTCTCATCTCCCGTGCACAGGGGTCACCCCTCAGCCTGAGGATCCAGCACCGGCCCCACCTCATCCTCAGCCCCTCCCAGCAGCACGGGGATGGATCCCCGAGGAAAACCCCTCCTGTCCCGGTTTTCACATCTCTGCCCCTGCAGCACCCGGGGGAAGGGAGGGGAGTTGACTTTGGCTCTCGTGGGGCTGATGGTGCCCAGAGCAGCTCCTCCCTGGGACAGGAGCTTTGTCCCCCTCGCGCCTGCCACGGCCAGGCCCATGCCCAGAGATGAAGGAGGAGCACTGAGGGACCACCGAGGGCATTTGTGGGTCACTTCCCCAGTGATGGATGTGGAGAGGCCCATGGAAAGATCAGACAACATCCGTAAACACTTCCTGTCTCCAGGTGCAGGAGGGCAGCGGAAAAAGAGAAGGAAGGAAGAAAAGAGCCTGAGAAAAATCCTTACCAGAGCTGTTCATGGAATCATGGAATCACAGAGGATTTGGGTTGGGAAGGACCTGAAATCCCACCCAGTGCCACCCCTGCCATGGCAGGGACACCTCCCACTGTCCCAGGCTGCTCCCAGCCCCAGTGTCCAGCCTGGCCTTGGGCACTGCCAGGGATCCAGGGGCAGCCACAGCTGCTCTGGGCACCCTGTGCCAGGGCCTCAGCACCCTGCCAGGGAACAATTCCTGATTCCCAAGCTCCCATCCAGCCCTGCCCTCTGGCACTGGGAGCCATTCCCTGTGTCCTGTCCCTCTGTCCCTTGTCCCCAGCCCCTCTGCAGCTCTCCTGGAGCCCTTTAGGCGCTGCCAGGGGTGTTGAACCAAGGGTGGCTGCAGGGAACGGCCAGAGGGTCCCAAACCCCAGCTGTGGGGACAATAATCCTCCCAGCTGTGGCACTGAACAGCAGCCACAGAGGAGCTCGGGTTCAGTTCCACTCCCCCGGGTTCATGGTGGGATTTCAGCCTCTGGAAACCTCTGTGTGCTCCCTCCCTCTGGAACGGCTCCAGACAACTCGGGATCTCTGCCAGGGATCTCTTGGAGGCAGCCACTCACCTTAACCACGCCTGCAAAGCGGAGAGCTGGCTGTGCCTGTGCCCCCCCAGCACCCCTGCATTGGGTGGGTTTATCCTCTGCTGGAGCCCAGAATTCCAGCACCAGAGCCACTTCCCAGGCTGGCTCAGCAAGGGAGGGAATTCTGGGCACACTGGAGCTCTCTCTTTTTAACCCAGACCTCCGGGATGAACCCTGTGATAATCAGCGTGATCCAGCCTGGCCAGTGCCAGGGCGGCTTTTCTTGGGAATGGTGGCTTTTCTTCACCTGGGGAGATGTAGAGTCCAAAACAAAACAATTGCTGAGGTCAGAAACCTTAGGGAGATCTCCAGTGTCTAATAAAGGCATTTTGCTCCGTCAAATATTCAACCAAATGGGCAAAAATCCTTTCCACAACATGCAATGTTTCATCCAAAGAAACAGCAAAATTGGGTCAAAAATGTCAAGGAGAGGAATTTTGAAGGAGGCCTGACTTCCTGTGTCGCCAAACACCAGCAGTGCCAGCCTGGTGTTCTCATCTCGAAACAAAGCACATTTGGCTTCTTTTGGGCCCCGAATCATGAAATCCCAAATCTGACCTTGGAGTCCCCACGGGCACGTCCAGGGGGAGCAGCGAAGTGCAGCTCTGCTGGAGAGGGGCTCCAAAGCCGGGATCAGCTCTGCCACCAGCCTCAGGCTTTTCTGGGCAGTGCCCCAGCAGGGCAGGACAGGATTCCATTGTTCCTGCGAGGAGCAGGGCCTGGGGCAGCGGGTTTAGAACAAAACTCCCTTCCAGGCCGTGGATCTTGTCCTGGTTTGGGGACAACTTTGGGAGAAAACCCCTGTATAGGATCCCTCTAAGGAAACAAACCCCAGTGGCTCCTCCCTCCAACCAGTCCAGGAAAAAAAAAACCTCTTTGGAGAAAAGTGGAAAAGCTATTTTACTAAACAAATGAAGTGCATACAAGTATAAAGAATGAATAGTATGAAACAATAAAACCTCTCGTTCTGGAGTGAGATGGCAAATTGAGAAAGTCCTTGCCGTGGGTGGAGCTCGGCTCTCTCTCAGTCTCTCCTCAGTCCCAGTCTCTCCGGCGCTGCTGGAAAATGCCGAGGTCCAGGCCCCGGTGGGCCGCAGGTGCAAGCCCCCAGTGCTCCCCTGGGTTTTCAGTCCAGAGCAGGTTTAAACAGTTCCAAGAAAAAGGAAAAAAAACAGTCCAGGGAACTTCTCTGCCCTAGCTAGCTGAAACTAACTAAAAGCAAAACAAGATCTCTGTCCTGCAGTCTCTCCAAGCCTCCGCCGAACGCCCCATCCGCAGAAGAATGTGGAGGAGTCAGGCAGTTTTGTCAAAACAAACTCCGCGCTTCTCCTTGCTCTTAGAACCAGTCTTAAAGGCACAGGACTCAATATACAGCACAAACAGAACAGACGATTGGGGATACAGGCATCATAAAGTTACCCTAGGACAGATCTTCAGGAGTACCCGGTGTGTCCCGCTCGGGCGGCTGTGGGGACAGAGTTCTGATCCCAGCCCTGTCACAGGGCTCAGGAATCGTCCCATGAGCTCCAGCCGGGACAGGAGGGAGCAGCCAGGAGCCAGGGCTGTCCCCACAGCTGGGCTGTGCAGGGAGAGGGGCTGGGGGCTCCTGGGGACGATCCTGGGCACACAGCCAAGCGGCCTGGCCTCAGACCCACCGCGGATGGGGCTCTGATCCAGGGAGCGGCATCAGTGCCCGTGGCAGGGCTCGGGATGGGATCACCCTTCCAGCCCAAACCTCTCCAGGAGCTGGCAGCACACACCAACCCCAGGGAGCTCTCCAGGCTGGGGCAGAGGGGCTGGAGGTGGAAACTGTGACATTTCCAGGGTGTGAGCCCAGGTGTGCCCAGGTGGGCAAGAGGGCGATGGTGCCTGGGCAGTGCCAGCCCCAGCGTGGGCACAGCCCCAGGGCAGGGATTGTCCTCCAGGGCAGGGATTGTCCCCTAGGGCAGGGATTGTCCCCCAGGGCAAGGATTGTCCCCTGTGCTGGCACTGTGTGACACCTCCAGGGCTGTGTCCAGTCCTGGCCCCTGCAGGAGAGCCCTGGAGGGGCTGGAGCGTGTCCAGGGCAGGGAGGGGAGCTGGGAAGGGGCTGGAGAATTCCTGAGGGAGCTGGGGAAGGGCTGAGCCTGGAGAAAAGGAGGCTCAGGGGGAACCTTGTGGCTCTGCACAAGCCCCTGACAGGAGGGGACAGCCGGGGGAGTCGGGCTGTGCTCCCAGGAACAGGGACAGGAGCAGAGGGAACGGCCTCAGCCTGGGCCAGGGGAGGCTCAGCTCGGACAGCAGCAGGAATTTCCCCATGGAAAGGGGGCTCAGGCCTTGGCAGGGGCTGCCCAGGGAGCTCTGCAGTGCCCATCCCTGCAGGTGGCACCTGGAGGTGGCACTCGGTGCTCTGGGCTGGGGACAAGGTGGGCACTGGGATTTCACAGATCACTGCCGGTTCCTTTCTCCCAGACGACATCCAAACACAGCGGAGCCTCTCTGTTCCTTCTCCCTGGCTGCAGGAATCGGAGAAACAACATCAGGCTAGTGATTTCCTGCGAGGGCTTTTGAGCAGGAGCCCTCGTAGCTGTGCTGTGGCCCTGGGAGCAGGACGGGGCCCAGGGCCATCTGCTGACATCTGCTGTCCCCAGTGCCCCCGCGGGAGCACACGGGGCTGTTAATGGCCGCAGGAGCATTTTCAGCTCTGCCTCCTTGGCAGGGGTCAGCGCGGGGCGCGTTCACAGCCAAACCCAAAGGCACGACCCCGGCAAAGTTCAGGGCAGAGAGGAGACCTGGCCTGACCCCCGGAAGGGCCCAGCCCGCTCTGCAGCACAGGAGGGCACAGAATTACCTTTGGGAATAAGGTTTCCTGTCACACAAAGCAGTCACTCGCAGACAAGAGATTTTCGCAGAGGTCCTTCCGAACCAGCTCCCAGCTGAGAGAAGAGACCCTTTTGTTTATTTCTTACTTTTTATACATTTGTGGGTCTAGCAGAAGATTGGCTTTTTGGGGTTTCCACCCCTCAGCCTCAGCGGCCAGACCAATTGTCAGTTACAATTGTTTTCAGGTTAGAAATATGCAAACAAAGGACAGAGAATGAAAAACAAAGGATTTGTTTATATTACTTCTGTGGGAAAGGTAGAAAACTGCTCCTAATATTGTACAATAACTAAAAAGAACTGACTCCATTTATGAAAATCAAAAAGGCCTTAAAAAAACTCAGACAAAGCAGGGTAACAGTTTCCATCTCCAGAAGGGGCGGGTGCCGGTGGGGCAGCAGCTGCTGCTGGGGAGCAGCGGGGAGGCTCCGGGCAGATCCCCATGGAGAGCCTTGGGAACGAGGGATGCCCTCGGCTGCGGCCAGCAGCAGGACAGGGCTCGGCTGGGACGGCGCTGCTGCCACATCCAGCGGGGCAGGGAGGCACAGAGGGACGGGGAGAGGACAGCTGGGGCTGGGACAACCCCTGAAGGGGACAAAGGTCTTAAAAGGTGTCCGAGTTCGGGTGATGGAGGTGAGGGAAGAGAGGGACACGGAGGGGCCGCCCTGCTGCCACCAGAACAGGGCACTGCAGCAAACAGGGAGCTGCCCAGGTGGGAGCCGTGCGTTTTATTTCCATTTTGCCAGGGTCGGGATTAAATGAGTGAGATGTTGTTTGGTGTTTGGGCTCAGGTGTTTGTTAATTCTTATCTATTGCACAGTCCCACAAGCTGTGAGTGCTGCAGCACTTCTGGATAACAAACTAAAAATGGTCCCCATCTCTCTCTACAAGGTCTTTTAGGTATAAATTGTCCAATTGTGAGGTGACACCTAAATTATTTTGACTTTTAACCCAATAACCAACCACCCCTGGCCCGCAGTGGGGACTTTTCCACCCAATTCCAAAATCCCACCCAGCCCATGGAGAAGAAGGTGAAAGAGAAGGACTCAGCCTCTGCCCTAAATCCTCCACCTTGCTTTCTCTCTATTCCTGTGTTCTAAACCCTTCAGCTCTGAGTTTTGCCCCCTGTGCTGTCACACACTTCTATCCCAGCTGCACAGCCACAATCCCAGTGCTGTCACTCCATTTTGGGAGCTGTTCCACGGCCTCAGGTCAGTGCAGTGTTTGCTGGGGGCTCGGTGCCTGGCAGCACAGGAACTCTGCAATTCTCAGTGCCAGGGGCTCCAGCAGGAGTGACGCTTCCAGGTGCTCACTGGGGCTGGGAAAATAAACAGGGGGAAGCCTGGAGTTTTCCCTCTGGAACGGCAGCACTCGGGGACACGCTCTGCCGTCCTCCCCAGAGCTGTCTGAGGGGTGGTGGCCTGAGAGATCCCCTCCAGCTCAGGATACTCTGTGATTCCACCACTGCAGAAAGAAAGCAAGGGCTGGGGGTTACCCAAGAGCTGCGGGAGGTCCTTGAGGAAGGAGAGAGTGATTTCCCTGTGGGAATGACCAGGGAGAGCGTCGGATCAAGGGCAGAAGAGACAGTGAATGGAAAGAGAAGAGCAGAGCTGGCTGTGTGTGCGGCCCTGGGAGAAAAGGGACCGCAGCGCCCCAGACACACCGACCCCCTAAGGACGGTGTGGGATCATTCTAAAATCAATCACGGGTGAAAAGCTACAGTCTGCTCTGGGAAAAGGATTCTCCTTCAGCTCTGGACCACAGCGAGAATCGAACCCTGTCTGGAGGCACCGCTTCCTATATCCCACATATTCCATATCCCCCATATTCCACAAATCCCAAATCCCCCATATCCCCCAAATCCCCCTTATCCCCCATATCCCATATCTCCCAAATCCCATATCTCCCAAATCCCATATCCCCTAAATCCCATATCCCACATCCCCCAAATTCCATATCCCTTATCCCATATCCCCCAAATCCCATATCCCCCATATCCCACATCCCCCGCATCCCATATCTCAAATCCCATATTCCAAATCCCATATCCCCCATAACCCATATCCCCATATCCCAAATCCTATATCCCACATCCCCCATATCCCAAATCCCCCAAATCCCATATCCCAAATCCCATAACCTATATCTCCCATATCACACATCCCCCATATCCCACATCCCCCAAATCCCATATCCCAAATCCCAAATCCCCCAAATCCCATATCCCATATCCAATATCCTATATCCCAAATCCCAAATCCCATATCCCCCATACCCCACATCCCACATCCCCCATATCCCATATCCCATATCCCAAATCCCCCAAATCCCCCATATCCCATATCCTATATCCCAAATCCCATATCCCAAATCCCATATCCCCCATACCCCACACTCCCCAGATCCCATATCCCATATCCCAAATCCCATATCCCCCATACCCCATATCCTCATATCCCAAATCCCATATCCCATATCCTGTATCCCAAGTGCCATATCCCATATCTCATATCCCATATCCCATATCCTATATCCCATATCCCATATCTCATATCCCATATCCCATATCCCATATCCCAAATCCTATATCCCCCATACCCCACATCCCCCAGATCCCATATCCCATATCCTGTATCCCAAATCCCATATCCCATATCCCAAATCCCCTATCCCCCATACCTCACATCCCCCATATCCCATACCCCAAATCCCATATCCCCCATATCCCATATCCCCCATATCTCATATCCCCCATATCCCATATCCCCCATATCTCATATCCCCCATATCCCATATCCCCCATATCTCATATCCCCCATATCCCATATCCCCCATATCTCATATCCCCCATATCCCATATCCCCCATATCTCATATCCCCCATATCCCATATCCCCCATATCCCATATCCCCCAAATCCCATATCCCCCATATCCCATATCCCCCATATCCCATATTCTCCATATCCCAAATCCCATATCCTATATCCCGTATCCTATATCCCAAATGCCATATCCCATATCCCAAATCCCATATCCCACATCCCCCATATCCCATATCCCCCATATCCCATATCCCCCATATCCCATATCCCCCATATCCCATATTCTCCATATCCCAAATCCCATATCCCATATCCCATATCCCATATCCCATATCCCAAATGCCATATCCCATATCCCAAATCCCATATCCCATATCCCATATCCCATATCCCAAATCCCATATCCCATATTCTTCATATCCCAATCCCATATCCCATATCCCACATCCCCCATATCCCATATCCCCCATACCCCACATCCCGTACCCCCCATCCCATAGGAGCAGCTGCTCCCACGGGGAACGGGGTCACCAACTCCAGCCCACATTTCCCGGGGATTTCCGCGCTCCCGCTGTTCCTTCAGCCCCGCGGCCAAGCCCGGCTCCTGCTTCATCCAGGTGCCGTTATTTTGGGAATTGCCGCACCTGTGGATTCCATCAGGATTTTGGGATGGACGGATGGAGGCGCTGCCTGGTCCCGGAGCTCTCTCCCCGCCCCGCTGACTGCGGGATTACAGCGCTGGATGAGGCGTGCAGCAAACCCCAGCCCGGCTCCCGCAGTCAGCCGAGTGGATTTCGCTGCGGTTTTGCTCCAGGAGGGGAAATTCCGGCAGCGCTAGGCTTTTTTGGCCTTTTGGAAACGGAACCTTCTCGGGTTTTGTTGGGCTCACAGCAAGGTCCTGCGGGAAATTCCTTGGATTTTGTGTTATAGCGAACGTTGTAACACAAATGTGGGTAAAAAGGGACGAAACAGGATGGAGCAGCTTAATCAGAATTTTCGTTTTTATTTTATTTCCTCTGTTAATTATCTTGTTATTTGTTTCTTTTAAACGGCCTCAAAATCGAGGCTTCTTTGGATCCCTCCTTTTAATGGAATTGCCGCTGTCTGTACAAAAACTCTGCCATGGAAAATCTGTTTCTCCTGCCCTCAGCACCCTGATCTCACCCTGATCTCCCTGATTTATTAAATTTTATCAAATTTACCATCTCCTGCTGTATCTGCACCCAGCCTGTGACCCGCTCCTTCCTTCCCTCTCCACAGGCAGCAAGGAGGTGCCACATCCACGTTTCCCACAAATCCTTCGGGACCGGATTTTCAAAAGGAACAAAAAAATCATTCTTTTGTCTGGTGAGTTTAATTCCGATGTAATTCCTGCCCGTGCAGGGCTGATGTGACTGGGATACACCAATCAATCACACAGAGTCAAGGAGATTTTCGCAGGGCAGAAGGTTCCTCCGAGAGAGCCAAGGCCAAGAGCCCAAGGCTGAGCCAAGCCCAGAGCCCCTCTGCCTGTTTATTTCTCACTTTTTATACATTTGTGGGTCTGGCTGTGGATTGGCTTTTGGAGTTTTCACCTCCCAGCCGAATGGCCAGACCAGCCGTCAGTTACAATTGTTTTCAGGTTAGAAATATGCAAACAAAGGACAGAGAATGAAAAACAAAGGATTTGTTTATGTTACATCTGTGGGGAAAAGGTAGAAACTGCTCCTAATGTTGTGCAGTAGCTAAAAGGTCTGACTCCATTTTTTTGAACAATCAAAAGGCTTTAAAAAAACTCAGAAAAACCAGGGTACAGGCTGATCCCTCCCGGGCCGGGCTCTGGGGGTTGGCAGGACCCACATCACACGTTTTGGGGCACAGAGCCAGGAGGAGAAGGGGGATCCTGCGGAAAACCCCGTGTGGGACACGGCAGGTTTGAGCTCCGGTCCCCCAGCTGTTGAAGGAGCTCTCCTGGTGCTCCTGGCAGGAATACTTTGGCTCAGGACGGAGATTTAGAAGAAATCCTCATCCCTCTGGCCCCAAAGCTCCAGCTGCTGCCCAGCTGCTGGGATCTGGCAGCTTGGGAGTGTAGTTGCCTTTTTTTTGGGATAAACTACGCCTGGAACTCGGGTTTTTTTTTTTCCCCGGAGTTGATTCATTCCCTTCATTCCTCCTCCGCTGTCCTGGATCCCCTTCCCACGGCTGCTCCCTGAGGGAGGACAGGACCTGCAGCCCTGCACCAGGTGTGTCCTCGGCCGTGCCTGGGCATCCACACAGCCCTGCAGGGAGTGCCAGTGCCTGGGGGGCAAGGCTTCGGGGGGCTCCTGATTCCAGCCAGAAATCAGGCAGAGGGTGGGGAATTCATCAGTGCTCTTTGCTCTTTTTCTACAAATTATCTGCATTTCTGCAATGCCACCAGAGCCAAAATAGAGCTTTGTCCAATTCAGCTGAAGAAGGGGAAATTCAGGGGAGCTTGGGAATCAGGAATTGTTCCCTGGCAGGGTGCTGAGGCCCTGGCACAGGGTGCCCAGAGCAGCTGTGGCTGCCCCTGGATCCCTGGCAGTGCCCAAGGCCAGGTTGGACACTGGGGCTGGGAGCAGCCTGGGACAGTGGGAGGTGTCCCTGCCATGGCAGGGGTGGCACTGGGTGGGATTTCAGGTTCCTCCAACCCAAACCATTCACTGATTCCCTGATTCTGAATTTGAGTGTGTGTCACTGCTGCCTTGGGAGGGCTGAACAGAGACTGGACACAGCTGGAGAATAAAGTAAATATTTATTAAAAGGCCTTTAAGGATTCACCTTGGGCAGGACAAGAGCCTGGCCAGGGCTGCACCTGACATCGTCACAAAATTGACACAAAATTATCCCAAAATGGAGCCCCAGTCACGAGGTCTCACACTTTGATAAGTTTGGGTCCATTTGCACCTTGGGGTTTCATTGTCCAATTCCAGCTCCAGGTTCTGCAGTCCCATCCTTCTTGTTTTCTCCCCTCAGCCACCGCTGTTTGTGCTTTTGGGCTGAACACTTGTCCCAGTTGTCCTCGGTGTGCAGCAGGAACAGGATTTGTTTTGTGTGGCTGCTGTGTGCAGAGAGCTGAGTGACACCGAGTGTGAGCTCAGAGCTGCGCCTGGGCAGCACAGAACATGGAACACTGCAAAGGTAAAAATTAAGGTGTCCTCACA
>NW_026690290.1:0-52535 GCF_015227805.2 Hirundo rustica | reverse complement strand
AAGGAAGGAAGGAAGGAAGGAAGGAAGGAAGGAAGGAAGGAAGGAAGGAAGGAAGGAAGGAAGGAAGGACGGAAGGAAGGAAGGAAGGAAGGAAGGAAGGAAGGAAGGAAGGAAGAGGAAGGAAGGAAGGAAGGAAGGAAGGAAGGAAGGAAGGAAGGAAGGAAGGAAGGAAGGAAGGAAGGAAGGAAGGAAGGAAGGAAGGAAGGAAGGAAGGAAGGAGGAAGGAAGGAAGGAAGGAAGGAAGGAAGGAAGGAAAAAGGTGAGATCACCACTCCTGGCACCAGTGTTGAACAGGTGAGGGGGTGCCAGGGTCCTGGGGCTCCAGTGTGCCCAGGATTTGTAGGAATACCTTTTCATAGATGCTTCCTCACCCTGGAGATAAGTTCCTTGTTTTCTATGCAAATTACTTGGCAGAGAATCAAAGAATCAGGTTGGAAAAGACTTCTGAGATCATCAAGTCCAACCTGTGACCAATCCCCACAGTGTCTACCAGCCCAGAGCACTGAGTGCCATATCCAATGGTTTCTTGAACACCACCAGAGATGGGGACTCCACCCTGGGCAGCCTGTTCCAATGTTTCACAACCCTTTCCAAGAAGAAACTGCTCCTTATGTCCAGCCTGAACCTTCCCTTGTACATCCTGAGGTCATTTCCTCTTGTCCTGTCACTACTTCCCTTGGAGAAGACACCAGCACCCACCTTGCTACAACATCCTCTGGAAGTGCAAAGCCAAGTCATGTTTGGTTGTGGCATTGTCCCATGGTAGGAGCAGTTTGCAGAGTTTAATTTCTCTCCCCACAGTGTCACCTGAAAGGTTCAGTAAGCATGGCACAGGAGCAGTACCACATTGGATCACCAGCCCAGCCATCCCTGTATTGTTTCTCTTGCCGTGCCCTGCGCGAGGCAGCTCATTTTCAGGAAGCTGCTAATTGAACCTTGATGAAATGCTTCATTTGGAGGGGGGATTATACTCTAAACCATCAGGTTTTGTTTTTCCTTCCAGTAACTCTTGGATGCATTTTTCTTTCCCCCACTTCTTCATACTGTAACTGTAGCTGTTGATCTTTATATGATTCATTATATAAGTGTCCAGTCCCTTTTTTATTCTTGACAAATGCTTAACTTCAAAGCCACTCTGTGATTGATGAATCCCACACTAAATGGCACTGATATCCTGTGTGGGCCACAGGAATAGCCATGCAGGGGGTGCATTTGCATCCCTGTCGGGTGAGTCCTCTCTCCTCCACTAGCCTGAGGTAAATATTAGCACAGTACAGAGTTCTGCATCTGTCAGCATGCTCTCTTCACATTAAGCGACCAAAATCCTTGATGCTTAACCAGATCACAGGAATAAAGGACATTTTGAAAGCTGGAGTGTTTTCTAGTTCTGCTTCCCTCCTTCAGAGCTGAACAACACACGCGCTACAACAAATTGTGTTCACTGCTTGAGGTTTCATTTTGATATGCTTAGATCTGTTTAATTTTATCATATTCAAAACTTGCTCCAACAGAAAAAAATTACAATTTGTAACAAATAATAATAAAAAGATTGTGCCCATTGTCTTTGGGAAAGTTGAGGAAAGCCACCAGGATAATAGCCACAGAAAATGTTAGAGGTGTCAAGGAAGAAAAGTTGTTCTCTTTGCACTGAGAACAAAATGCTGAAAGATATGAGGTGAGGGGGGCACATGATGCCAAAAACAAATTCCAGGTGAATGCTTTCCTGCTTCTTTATGGAACCCAGCAGTGTTGTTGCAGCCTCATTTACACTGCTGCTGTACCATCTGGGTCAGTATTTCCTTTGGAAATCCCTATTTTCAGGGCTTTAGAAACTACCCATAAAAAGCCTTAATGGGCAGAAATCTTGGCAGCCCTGCTCCCAGTATGGGAGAAAGCCATTGAGTTTTAAGAGGGTTTATTTCCTTCTAAGTTGTAACTCAAATTACTTCTTGGGCTTTTCTTAGAGGAAAATTTTCAGACTATCTGTGTCCTCTTGTGGCCTGGACTAAGGAAGTCTTGTTGCTGAACACGAATAACACCTGTTGCCCAGTGAGAAAATCCAAGGATGAGTCTCTTGGGCCACTTTTGCCCAGACCTCCCAGCTGGAAATTCTTATATGGAAAAGGGGAGAGCAGATAAAACTGAGGGATAATTCAGCACCCTTTCCCCACCCCCACCTCCATTTCAATATACTCTTAGTACCAAATTTAGAAGATTCATATCCTGACCAATTTCTTTCCATTTGTGGAAGCCATAAACCAGGCACATATATTTTCTATTCCCCAGTTCAGAGTTTAATTTCACACCTTGGGCCTTCTTATTTATCCCCCAGCCCTTTTAGGCAGTCTGATCATATAAAGGCATGATTAAGAATGCATAAAGGTCATTGACACTTGTTTTATAGGCCCTTTGAACTTTTCAAGTGATATAGAGGGAACACAAAGTAATAGGAAACAGAAGCAGCAGTGTGTTAGTAATAGAAAGAATGGGAAAAAAACTCTTAGACTGGTGGGGATCTAAATGGTTTGCTTCAGCCTTACTCCACCAACCCTGATTAAGTCTATTTGCAGTGGTCAGATGCCCTGTTCCGCCTGTCTGTAGGGTGTCCACTGAGGAAATCCCTTCTGATCTCCACAGAAGCTTTGGAGTGACTGCGTGGATTTCATGCCATGCCATAGCAGCGCTACCCCAGGACAATTTTGCAGTTTGGCAGCTGGAATTGGAGTTGTGGGTGGTTTGAAGTGAAGCTTCACCTCCTTGTGCACCTCTTACACAGGGTTGGAAGACCCAGGAGGGATTTGCTTGTGTGGTGATGAGCAAACATGGCCCTCCAGGACATTTCCATTTCTTATCAACATTGACTTGGATGCCTTGTGAAATAATATTAAACAAATAAAGGAGTGTGAGAACTTCAGCAATCCCTTCTGTGGCCACACTTGATTGTGAAGAAAATAAAACACCCCTCACTCCCACTTTAATATATAGATAACATAATTCTCTGCTCAGAAATGAAGGGGGACTCAGTCTTAGCCCGTCTGTCAATGAAGGACCTCTGAATGCATGAGTAGGAGAGATTTATCTTTTCTTGTTGTCACAGCTTCATGTCATTGATGGTCTGTCACTCAGAGTTATCCCCATATTTTTTGGTACCACTTCTGCCCGGGAATTATCTTCTGCTTTAGATGTATTTGCTCCTTCCTATATGTATCCATTTGTATGTGGCTTTACTGAGAAGAATTTTGTTTACCTTGGACTGGTTCACCAATTTTTCAAGAACTTCCAGATTCTGATCTGATCCTCCAAAGCACTTAGAATTTCCTTTCTCTCTAGATGATATTCATATTTTTATGAAACCCATTAAGCACTCACCCTCAGTTAATACTTTGTGCAAATAATGAACTATTCAGTTCTTATCCAAACAAACGAAACATTTAGCCTTAAACATAAGTGATTTCTTTTTTTCCTCTTAGAAAAGCAAATCCCTTCCTACTCAGCATATTCTGTGATTCTGTGGGGGGGGAGGGGGCGGGAAGTCATTATGAGTCAATAGAAATATTTTTGTTTTCATTGCTGACAATTCTAATAAAAGCAAAGTACTGGAAATGAAAAGCTTCATTAGGTAACACAGAAAGATAACAAAGAAATGACATTCTTTGTACTTAACTCAGTACTTAAGCTGCTTACCCGAAGTACCAGAGATATAGATTCACTGCCTTCTCCCATGGAGAAGTGTCAAATCCCCAGCTCCCAGAATGCCCTGGTCTCCAAACTCTGTGCCAGATCTGGACAGTTTTCAGTCTCCCTTTTGAAGCATTTTCGCAATAAGATGGAGTGATCACTGGCAAAGGGACAAGAACCAGGAGGGCATTCCCTTTTCCAGGTGAGTATCACAACCACTAAAGAGGGAAAACCAAGCTCCAGCTGCTCTTTCCTATGTTTTGGACAGCCCTGTCTTGGGCAGTAATGCTTTATGAACAGCAGACAGCAGAGGAACCTTCTCCCACCACTCTAAACCAGAATATCCTTAATGTGGATGTGGATAATGCCTTAGATGTGGAATGGGACAAGGGTAGCTAATTCTTCACATTTCAAAGGCCCCTCACATCCAAAATGGTGTTCTCATAAAAAGGGATAAAGATCCTTGCTCCACTTGAGCAACCCAAACAGTTTCTTCTTATAAATGTTTTCTGAAAAGCTTTGCCAAAATCACTGCATCATTTCAGGCCAACCCCAAACTTGTTCTTCAGTGAGCAGAACATAGCAAGTACACTCTCTGAGTGACACTCCCTTGTGACAGCATGGTACAAGTGTCTGTCTGTGCCCAGAAGGAGCCGACACAGACTCCTTCCAAAACAAATAAGAAGGACCTCAGCAGATTCTACTGAAAGTATTGGAAGAAATTTTTTGTGCCTTTGGGAAGCCCAATATGATGTTATGGTGTCACGAACCTAACAATAAATAGGTTTGAACAGTTCTCTCTTTAGGTAATGTTACTCTGAGCTCCCAGATGTTGCCAAGCAGAGCAGGCTGTGCTGCTTTGTTCTCAGCTGCCATGTGGAACTGCTTCCCCAGCCTAAACCACACCAAGACTGAGATAATTAGAGAACATAATACAGAAACAGACGTGGGTTGGTTTGAAATTCATTAGTAACAAATGCTGTACAAGATCGTTGCTGCTAAACTACTCATCAAATAGTAAAGCTTGAGGGAGCCGGCCCTGCATATTGGTAATGGACTGCAGTGGTAAAGAAAGTGCTAATTCCATCAGCCTGTTGAGCTCTATATTCTCAACAGAAGAGAAAGCTTTGTGCACACTGAAATTGTGGTGAAAGAAAGCCCAGACCTCTAGCACGAAGCAATGTTTGGTAAGGCCCTTGCTCAGTGCTGTGTTTGGGTGAGGATTACAAGGTTTATTTTCAGTTCTTACATTTGGAGCGTAACCGCTGAAGAATATTTTACTGGAGATGTTCCAATGCCTGAAGTAAGTTTCTTGTCAAATGACAACACTCCAAGAAAGGTCTGCAGAAGAATCAAAAGTAGAGGGGCCCTCATCCCTGTGTGTCCCTGTGAGCAGGGAGGGCTCAGAGCAGGGCCCAGGCTCTGCTCCAGGGGGCCCAGCAATGGCACCAGAGGAACGGGCAGGAGCTGAGCCCAGGAGGTTCCACCTGGACAGGAGGCAGAACTTCTTCCCTGGGCAGTGAGCGAGCCCTGAACAGATTGCCCAGAGAGGGTGTGGAGTCTCCTCACTGGGGGTATTGCAGACCCCTCTGGAGACAATCCTATGCCCTGAGAAATTCATGGCACGCTGCTACAGCAAACCAATGGCTCACCATGTGGCATTAAAAACCAGGATTTACCAACAGTAGCAGGGTAAGAACAGCCTAAGCAAGTGGCCAAAGCATGCCTAAAGTTTTCTATACTTGCTTTCTTTCCTATAGGACACCCTGCACAGAGCAAAGCTTTATCTATATCCATCACAGACTTGACTTATATTCCAGGCTGCCTTTTCAGAGGTTCAAGAAAAGTCCCATCTCTAACTTTAGTGCAAAGGATCAATCTGCATCTCTAAAGGTATTATAAAGACTTTAACTTACATTCATCTTTATTTGCTTTTGCTATGCTACAGGAGCAGCCCTGAAGAACAAAATAGCAGCAAAAGGGAACAAAGCATTCCCAGCTGGCACTGACTTCTTATTCAGCTTCCTCTGTTGGATTTTATAAGTATCTTTTCTGTAGATTTGGCACTGGCCAGGAGTAGAAAAGAGAGCTGCTCTGGCTGGCCAAGTGGTGGAGTTCAGAAATACAATTTTCATGCAACTTTATTATCAAACTGTTTATGACAATGCTGAACTCATATACATAAATTTAACCTAAAATCCTCAGGAGATTTTCAAGCCTCCACAAAAAACTAACATCTTTAGGAATACCAAGGACACAAACCCAGTACATGAGTTTAAAAGCATATGTGAAGAAGAATGTTGTGGAGACTATTTATATTGAATATTTCAACCTAAATTTTACGTTCTTATATTCTTGAATGTTCATGGGTTTTGGCCATGAAATATGAGACCTTTGCAGTTGTGATGCACATAATACAGCTTTGGATGCTGCAAAGATGCCAGACTTCTTGGGGAGATACATCTAAGAAATGCTTCCTACAGCTTTCAACAGTAATAACTCTCATTTCTGTCCCTCACTCTGCTCTTCGTTCCTGGGAGATGCAAAGATGCTCTGCTGCTTGCTAGGTTTTGCTCTGCACTGCTCACAGCAGGTTTGAGAGACACAAATGAGAGGTTTCACCATACTGTGACATCTGATCTCAGTAGCTGCAACTCATTCAGGAAACACAAGTGGGGATGGATCACCATGGAATTCCACAGTAAGTTCCAGCGTGCACAAATATGTCAGGTTATCTCCATTAGCAGAGAGGTGGAGATGATCTGAGGGAACCTAGAGAGATGTGGCATCCTGCTGCTGCCTGATTTCTTTCTCTGCTCAGAATTGTTTGCATGTGCAGTCTTATATTGAGCCCTCTGTCCCAGAAGAGAAATGACCCAGGGTCAAGATTCCACTTTTTTATTAGAACTGATGCTTTTGGAAACAACTTTGGAAATATTCTGGGCAGAATTTTGTCCTTGTTCCATACACAAAAGCAGATTCTGTGCAGAATTTTGACCCTGTCATGCACATAGAAGCAGGTATTTCTTTCCCATTTATCTTTCACTTCCATATCTTCTCTTCTGCATCCTCCCTCTATTTTCTGTTTTTTCTCTCTGTCTCAGACAAAAAATAGGTTTCTAAAAAGTAAAGGTGTGCTTTCTGGATGTACCATTTGAATGGATTTTAATTCCATGGATCTGGATACACCTCCATTCCTCAGCATCTTGAGTGTCTAATCTTGAGCACTGCTTCCACTTAGGAGTAAATTCTAAGTTAACAAATCTAAAATTGGGCAGTGTAAAAGGCTCCTTCCCTTCTCTCCACTGATCACAGAATCTTCAAAATGATTATTTGTTTTTATCAATAAAAACAGTTAAATATGGGCATCTCACAGCGATAATGAATGGGGGAAAAGTATATTTAATTGTCTGCTGCTCTGGATAACCATGGCCACAGCTCAGCAGAAAGCTATCCCGTTTTTAAAAAAAACTTCCTTACAGTCTAATTAGAGTGACCAAACCTCATTTTTATGAAAAATAAAAGATGTACAAGCCTCAATGAGCATAAATTTTAGCAGACTGGCATGAACAAGAAAAGTCTTGAGCAATATATTTGAACAGATGTACAGGAATTTGAAGTTAGAACTCTGTTTTAACAGATTTCAGCGGGATCACACTAGGTTCAGAGAAAAGAAATCAGAATTTCTTTCTTCACTATCCTGAAAGCCACATGTCTGGAATTTTCACTGCAATGGGACATTTTTATGCTCAGAACAAGGTTCTGTCCTTTGCTTATATGGCAGGTTTAAAGGAAGCGGAAAATAAGTGGTTTTTTCTCTCCTCTTGGAACATTTGCTTTGTGGCTTAACTGTAGAAAAAGAAGTCCAGTGGAGAGAAGTCTAAATTTAGTCTACCCTTGGTGAAACAACACCATTTCAATATTTGTTGGCAATATTTCAATATTGCAATGAGTGGCAAATTCTTTGGAGGTGGTTTGGTAGCCACTGAAATCAAAGTCAAATATCTCAGTGACTTTTTGATAGCAAGGTAAAGGTCCTTTACTTTTGCAGAGAGCCTTGTCATACTTCAGGCCCTCTAAATACTTCAGAAATCCTTTTGGCTGCTGAAATAAAAGGTGTTGTCCAAAACAGACATTTGTTTACAAATCTGCACCCTTAAGGAAGATCTGTATTGACTTCTTGACTCAATGGGGGCAGCAGAATTCCACTAAATGGAAATGTTTTAGTCAGACTTTTAACTTAAAATGGTAACACTTTTGTTTTACATCTTAATGGTGCACTAACACTGAATTAAAATGGACTCCCAATGGTAATGTGCAATATCTGAATCAATACCACACAATTAGTGTCATGAAAATGAATATTAAATGAAATAATAGCAGTGGGACTTAGCAAACAAGAAGGGATTTTTAAGGGAATAAAACTTTTCGTGTCCATTAACTCATGCCTGACTAATGTTAAATTATGATCAAATATCTGGAAAATACTTGTGAGAGCTTCTCTAATGCCTGCAAAATGTATCCTAATTAATGCTATTGTGATAAATTCTGAAAGAAATCATTATGGCTCGGTACTTTTAATTGATAGTTTTGTCATAAATTTAATCTCAAGAAACTCTGGCATTACCACAGCCCCAGTGATTAGCCGCACAAAGATGCTCTGGTGGACCGTGTCCAAACTCTTTATTTAAAGACTACCAATGACTGCTTTTTCTGTTTGACACATTTCAATTTTGGAGCTTTCTGCCATGACTGGGAATCAACATCCTGCCTCGTTTTATGACTTCATGGTCGACACAGTGCCTCTGTCCATGTGGTCTCCACAATGGACAGGCTGATGTGGATGTGACAGGAAGAGCACAAGGATGGATGTGTTTTCAGTCTGTCCAGTCTCACATTAAATAAACATTAAATTCATTTGCTGAATAAGAAAACTGCTCAGATTCAGATTCCAGCAGGCACCAGATATATGGATTTTTTGAGGTTGTTCCCTGCTCACACAGTCTCCCACATCTGTCCCACTGTAGGTCATGGCAAGGCCTGGTCCCAGCGCCTTCAAAACATCAGGAATCTGTTTAGTATTCTCTGAGTGTGAAATAACACATTTTCTATCAAACTATTTCCCTGCAAAATTAACCTCCTAAATAAGCAAAATGTTCTTTAATATCTCAAATATGAAAGCCATGTGCGATTTATCCCAGCAAATTATTACAGACATACTCAAGCATGGGACAATTTACAAGGCATGGGAACAATATGAATTTAAATTAAACTGTTGTAACTTTGTGAAAATTGCAGATAACTCTTTCAAGTTCTCCTCTTCCTTTTAGATGGATCTGCTCTCTGAAAATTTAATGTATATGCTGCTGATTTCACCCAAAACACATGTCCAGCCAGGATGAGGTATTTAGAGCATATGCTTTGCTGGATTTATGCTTGGATTAAAGCCAGGGAAGCCCAATGTGTTCTTCTAAGCAGGACTGCATCCATACACGTTTATACGATTTCCTAAATCAAGGCGTTTTTTTTGCTGGCACTGCTCAACACCTTCCTCTCCATTTAGCTTTCATATTTATTGATTAAAAAAGGATTTGCCAAAGTAAAAATTGTAACCCAGGAGTAAGGGGAAAGATACACCAAATTTATTTTCTATGGAGCTAGTAGACAAATGAACAACAGAAAGTCTTGTTTGTATGTCTGATAATTTACCTGGTTTTAGTAGTTTATGGTAATCTTCTGTCCATACATTGCTTATGTCACTTATAAATTAATTCAGCAAAATTAAAAAATACCAATTTATTTGGTTTTCCCAGAGCTAAATAAAAATTGGATGTTACATTTTGATTTTCAAGGGGGAAAAAAAAAAAAAAAGCAATGAGTCAGAGTCATCCCTATTGTATGCCAGACATTAATTTGGCCTTTTGATAGATTTGGGCATAATGAAATATGTTTTTACTCTGAAAACATGCTACTTTAAATGGCAGCTTACACCAACAAATCCCACATTCTGAGCAGAGTCAAAATTGCTGACTTCAATGACAAAGTGATTTTTTTTACTGCTTTTTTCCCCAAGGTACATGCTTGATATTGTAACTGAAGAATGTGCTTCTGCATATGGTTGAATTCAAAATATTTATGTGGCAATGCAAGCTCGCCTTGAGCGTGTGCTAAAGTGCAGCCCTTGAAAAAAGGAGACTTGCCTGCACAGAATAGGGTGAGTTAACCAGCTTCTTCTCCACCCAATAATTTAGCAGGGCAGGAAGTAGATCTTTTTTTGTGAAGGAAAATAAAAAAGGTCTCCATGTAAAAAAGATCTCCATGTAAAAAATATCACCTTCACCGTTTCTTTGTATTTGTTTTTGTTTGGTTTTTTAATTTTTTTAATTTTTTTTTATTTTTTTTTTAATTTTATAACTAACACCCTGAATCAGCTCTTCTCTCTCCTTCTCCTCTGACGTTGTAGTGCTCCTTTCTCATTATCTTAACACTGCTATTAGAATTCTCTACACCTAAATTATCCTCAAGTCAAGGGAACCCTAAGTAAAAGATCTGTAGTCCAAGCTAGGACTCATGGTTTTCTTTCAAGCAAAGACATCAGAAGGCCCTGATTTCCACAAAGGAAAACCGTTTCTGTGTATTTACGTCAATGTTTGCTTGACCTTTTGTGTGCATCCACAGGTACATGTGTGTTTAAGCACTCACACAAAAATCAGGCCAATTTTGCACTCTTGAAGCGCCATTTTGGTTTGCTCATTTTCCTGTGAGTGCTTGGACTTATACTAATTCCTCCTACCCTGCATAATGGACCTTTAAGTACAAACTGAAGATACTTTTCGGTCCATTCAGCTCTTCACAGTTACTTCAGCACGTGGTCAAGTAAAGTGAGAAATTGAATGGCAAGTGACTGACGTTTCAATCAACTAAGACTGGTCATCAAGAACTCCAGCCATTCCTTAGGTTCTGCCCCTCATGGAAGGGGAGGTGCAGGCTGCAAGGAATGCTGTATTCATGCCAAAACTTATTTTCAGGGGGTCAAAGCCATGTAGGCAGCCAAAATGTGAACAGCTCCAAGATATCACCTTTATGTCAGGTAATCCTCAAGGTGGTTATTAGAGACTGGAAGAGTATCCGGGTGCAATGTCACTTGAGATTTACTTGATTCTCACTTGTTTTCCATGGAATGTGATATTTACATTTTCGTGGGCCAGGATGCTGAACTTGGTGGACTTTCACCCTGGACTTCTGCTCTTCTTGCATCCAAGTTGAATCTGCAACCATTCATCCTTATTTAAGACATGGAGTTGTCAGTAAACAGCACAATAATTCATGTAAACTGGTATTTATTTCTTTGCTACTATTAAACAAGCAAATCACTCAAAATCTGCCTGGGCTGGGAACTGAAGGTCCATGGGTCTGACTGTCCTTCGGAGCTGTCAATTCCAGCTGGAAGAGGAAAGGCAGGAACTGAGGCAGGATTAGTCCTACTGAGTATCAGCTGTCTGAAAATTTGGACGTCTGGCTCAAGCTGCTCACGTGGGGCTCTGTCTCAAGCACCTCGAGGGAGTGATTCATCTCTCTCATCTGAGACATTAAAATAAGTGAGGACAGCTAAATGTGGGGGTAATCAGTCTTGTTCTCAGTTTCACCCTCTCTTGTCTTTCCATCCCCTTGAGTTTTTTCACCCCACTGATTATATTCTAAACAACTGGATAATGATATATAACTAGCTTAATAAAGCTTATCAAATTAAGAAAAAAAATACTTTAAACCATCTGAAGCTGCCAAGGAATAACAAAAAGATGTTTTGCGTATTATCTTCCCAGAGTCCGAAAGACACAGAGAGCCAGTGGAGACATTTTTGCTCCTATAAGAAAAGAAAAAAAAACAACCAATAATATTAATTTCAAGGGGTTTACTTTGCTTTATTTATCCAGGTTAAGCCCAATCTTTTTTGCTTTCTGGAAAGAAAATTTCATTTTCTGTTGCAAACTAATTTCTATAATTACAAAGCAAAAAACAAGGGTTAAGAATACAAATCACCAAGAATTTTCAGGAGGAAAATGATATGAAATTCCATTTTCTTCTGGTATTCAGAATTTTGTGTGTGCTTTCATTTCAGTCTAGAAGGAAAAACTTTTTTAATAGTCAAAAAAAAAAAAAAAAAGCTCTTTCACAACTGTTCTTGCTTTCAGTTTCTTCCGGAAGACTCTGCCTGGTTGTGAGTGAATAAGAACTGTTTCCAGAGCTGTCCGTGAGTAATGTCTACTCATTTTCTTCAGCCAAAAGTGGGCTTTTGCACCTGGGCAAGGACTTCTGGGTCGGATTTAATTATTTCAGAAAAAATTGTCCCCTGATGCTGCCAGCAGCACCTGTAGGAGTGGATGCATGTCTGTATGGGATGCTTCCTGAATCCAGGCCTTTGTCTTCATCTGTGCTATAATTTCATTTACCTGCCAATGGGGATGATATTTACATCGACCTTACAGAGGTGTTTCAAGGTTCACTTCATTACAATTTGCCAAATATGAAGTCCTTGGAAGCAAGATGGGATAGAATTATAAAGACGTTATTTTTAGTATTCAGAAATTAATCTTTTAACCTGCCAGAACAGATGCTCTGTGCCTTTCCCTGTGCCCTCCAGGCTGCTGAACTCTGCTGAATCATGAGCAGAAATTAGCTGCAGACTTTGCCTGCAGACAGGATAAGGATTGCATCAGGACCCGTGGAAATAAAAATATGTTTTCAAAGACCTGTTGGAGTCCTTTTGAACGTGAAGACTGTGTTGGACAACTTCACAGATGATTCTGCAGCTTTCAAACCCCAAACTGTTCTGTTGGAAAGGCCTTCTCTAGGAAGTGACAGCTATTTAGGCCACTGTAATTTAGATTTGTCTTCTGAAATCTGCTAATTTTCCATCATTCTCCCCCTGTTTGGAATTAGTAACTGTCAAAATTGCAGTTTTCAAATGAAAAAGTAAAAGTATAGGAATACGATTAAAAAGTAGTTAGGACCAACAATGAGACAAAATTTAAGAGACTTAAGGAATTAAAAAGAAGTTGTGCCCTGGAAACTAAAAACTAAGGCAAAAAGGGAGAGAGGGCTAAGGCTTAGAATATCTGGAATGGAAAAATGCATAAAGAATAAATAGGGGAAAATGATTTAAACTTCATACTTTTTTCCTTAATTATGTTTTAAGAATGCTTCATTTTAATTATTAACATGAATGGTTCAGTGACACAGTTCTACAGACCTCAAGAATTACAGCTCAACAACATGTAAAATCTGCTTCTCCCACTACCTTTCCCTCTGATAACTGACCATTGCTGCTGCTATGTTTATGTTGGGACTGTGTGGCCAAAAATGGGAATGTTAGGGAGAAAAATGCCTGCAAACACTCACATTCCCTTTGCTGCACCATAAAAAATGCCACACCACCAGCCCCTCGCTGCACTGGCCTCCCCGCAGAGAACAGCTCTGCAGGGAAATCCTGTGGACCTCATTGCTTCAAGCTGTCCAAACTTCCAGCTTTGGGAGAACCTGCCCAAGAGCTTGCCAGGATGATGGGATTTGAAATAACAACACTGGGGCCTTGTTCATTTTTCACACTCTTTGTCCGAGCATGCACTGGCCTCTATCAGTGGCTTCGGACTGACGGAAAGTAGGTTTAGATTGGATATTACAGAAGGATTCTGCCTTGTGAGGGTGGTGAGGCACTGGCACGGGTTTCTGGGAGACTGGAATGTTAATGGGTAATGACTCAAAACAATCTGCCACTTGTGGAGGTGCATAAGTGTTATTTTTATGTTTTTATATTGCTGTATCACTAGAAATAATCGTAACCAAAATGGCTACAAACCTGCTTCCCATTGCAAACAAACTGTTCTAAAATAAATCTTGAATTTATTTATATATATAGATAGATAGATAGATATTTATAAACACAGTCATTAATGCTGTTTCACTTTAACCCCAAGGGAGCTATTAACAAGAACCTGGGATACCTTTGCCTTCAGGGGCAGCTTGTAACACTTGTACCTGTGGCTGCCCCATCCCTGGAAGTGTTTAAGACCAGGTTGGATGGGACTCTGGCCAAGGGATAAAGGAAGGTGTTCCTGCCCATGGCAGGGGTTGGAAATGAGATGGGCTTTAAGGTCCCTTGCAATGCAAATCATTCTATAATTCTGTGATCTAGACATGGGGTGATCTGATCCATCCCATTTGCAGCTGCACAGCCCCAGAAGTGGGAGTACTGTGCAAGGGATGGGTGAAGCCCAAAGCTGGGATGTGGCTGTTGCACTGCCAAGGTCACTTCATTCCTCAGGGGCAGTTGGTGCCTCTGTGCGGTGTCTCTGCACCAGACAGACTCAGCAGACTGCTCAGAGCTGACTTCACAGAATCACAGAATGGTTTAGGCTGTTAAAGAGCTCCCAGATTATTGAGTCCATCCTTTTACTGAGCACCATCTTATCAACCAGACCAGAGCACTGAGTCATTTCTTGAAAACCTCCAGGGATGTGGGCTCCTCCGCCTCCCTTGGCAGCCTCTTCTAGCCCTTAACCACCCTTTCCATGACAAAATTCTTCCTGATGTCCAATCTGAACTTCCCCTGGTGCATCTTGAGGCCATTTCCTCTTGTCCTGTCCCTTGTTCTCTGTGAGAAGACCTTGACCCCACCTGGCTACATCCTTCAATCAGTGAGTTGTGCAGAGCCAGAAGTCCCCCTTGAGCCTCCTTTTCTCCAGGCTGAGCCCCTCAGCTCCCTCAGCTGCTCCTCACAGGACTGCCTGTCTTGGTGTATTCAGAGTACAGAGCTTGAAGATGCTCAGGGATCCATGCAAACACCAACAGCTGCAGAGTTACCATGGAACAGAACCAGCCAGGCATTTCAGGTACAAAGAGATAATGGAGACATGGTTCAGAGGAGTGAATCATCTCATTTGTGCTGCTAAAATGCTGCTAATAAAATGTGATGACAGCCTCGGCGTTAATAACATGTGCGCTATCTCTGTGATCAGCACAATGTTTATTTTAAAGAACGGTGTTTATTCCTTCCATTGCCTGTCCTCGTCATTCAAGGCTGAACAAAAGATCTTTTGTGTAGCACAGAGCTGGGCTTAACCCTACAAAGGGCTAAGCATTCTTGCAGCAGTGGACTTCGTCACATGCTTAACTTTAAGCATGTCAACAGCCCCACTGAAATTGGCAAGACTAATTATGTCCTCAGAGTTAAGCGCGAGCTTAAGTGCACTTTTGGACCACAGCCAGAGTACTCAGCACCTTTGCAAGGCTGATCTGCCAGTGATCTTCCAACCAAATTTTGTTTTGGAAGAATTTATATTCAAAGAAAGCAAAATGAAAAAAAAGGAAAAAAAAAAAAAAAAAAAAAAAAAAAAAAAAAAAAAAAAAAAAACGAAAAAAAACCCAAACAACCCCAAACACCACAAACCAAAAAAGAAAAAAAAAAAAAAAACAAAACCCACCAAAAACCCCCTTGCATCTTTCTGCATTATCAAATTGGATTCAGGCCAAAACCTTACCATTCCCACCAGCACATGCAGCTGTTCTCTGAGAAAAGGGTGTAATTCCAACCCCTGGATAGACGTGTACATTTCAGTGCATTTGCCATAAGGAGACGTTGGCCATTTTTCACAGTTAAAGCAACTTCTCCTGGTTGGTGGTAGTTTCCTTGTCTCCAGTGAAAACTGCCTCAATTTCCTATGGAATGTTTACAGGCAGAACAGGAAACAGTTTCATTTTATTGCAACCCCAGAGCGTATTTCCCATTTCATCAAGCCCATGAAGAATGTCTTCCAATGCTGCAGGCTAAGCTGTGGCTTGGAGAACCCCAGGGAGAGTTTTCAGGTACTACAGGACCTTTAGTGAGACCTCAACCAACTGAAAAGAGCAGCTCGTGTCTCCAGAGAAGGGTGAGGTGAGATGAAGTTCCACCGCTGCACCTTCACCTCATTCCAGACGATTGCTACCATTGACACGAGCCCGAGTAGAAGCCACTCTCTTCTCTCAGTAATCTATACAGCGAAACACACCCCTGTGAAACTTTGATTCCTCCTCACTGCACATCTTGCCATCTCCTCCAGGATTAATCTGATCTGTAATTGCTGCTCAGTTGTATTTTTTTTTTTTTTTTTTTCACTTTCATACTCATTTTCCCTGCTGGATGCTCCAATTTTTCACCAGATTATTTCTATTTCAATTCTCAGCTTCTCTTCTACTACTTAAAGCTTCCAGTTCCTGTCCCCTTCCGCCTCTGGTAGTAAATGCATCCCAGCAAACAATTTCTCATGGATGAAATAAAAGAACTGCTCCTGAGGAGAGGAAATGGAAGGGGGAAGGAAGCAAGAAAGAGGCAAGTCCCTGAGCTTTGATCTTTGCAGCCACCACTGCTTTTCTAGCAATGCCCTCCCAGCTTGCCAGAACCTGCAAGTCTAGCCTTCCTATTATCACCTTCAGTTTGAATTTCTGCTGGAATGTACTCCTCTGTTGATTTTCCGTTTGCTGTTTGATGAGGTTCACGAGGAACAGCTGCAGTACCTGTCCTAACTCCTTCATTTTTCCTCCTCCCCTTCTCTTTTCAAACCATTCACCAAAGTACAAGTGTTCTGACTTGGGGACCCTACACAGAACTTACAAGCAATGTTTGTTAAACAGATCTTCAATTAGCTCTAAGCTCCCCAGGTTTAGCTCTGGAAAGACTCAATTTAGCAGCTGACCTTTCAGTTCAGCCACCTATCAACTGGACTCATTTTTAAACCCCAGTCTTTACCTAAACTATTGGCACTGAAGGAGGGTTTTGCTTCCATCATCCACATTTGCTAAATCACACAAGAGTGCATGAGGTGACATTTTCTGTTTTCTAAGAGGCCAAAAGACGATTTTGTTATAATATGTTCAGTTCTGCTTTTAATCCTTACTGCTTTTGAGTTCAAGTGACTTCAGGATTCACCCCTATCCATCATCTATCCAAATCATTCCTTTAGGTCCATCATAGTGGTACAGGAGAAATGAGGGCACTTTCCTGAAAGGATCGTAACTGCTGATTTATTTATTTAATTAAAAAAAAAAAAAAAAATCATCTGTAAGCACAGCAAGCTGCAGAATGGAGTGGGATGGTGTGAGTCCTCCTTCTGCTTGTTGGATATTCCTAGAATCCCAGAATGGGCCAGGCTGGAAGGGACGACAGTGGGGCAGCTGGTCCTATCTCCTTGCTCCAACAGGGCCATCCCAGAGCACAGGGCACAGGATTGTGTCCAGCTGGTTCTGGAATATCCCCAGTGAGGAGACCCCACACTGTCTCCTGTTCAGTTCTCCGTCACTGCCCAGGGAAGAAGTTCTGCCTCATGTCCAGGTGGAACCTCCTGGGATCAAGTTCCTGCCCATTCCCCTGGTGCCTCTGCTCAGCACCACTAGCCTGGCTCCATTCTCTTGGCATCCTCCCTTCTTAATTTCAAATGTCATTAACTGCTAGGCTTTTTTCCCTCCGAAAATCTCTTTTGCTCATTGTTTCTATGCAACAAGACTAAAAGGAAAATCCAATGCTCGTGTTTGTGCTACTGCATTTAAGATTTTGCTGTGATTTACTCTGTTGCTGCGTCCAAGCATAGGTCCTCTCCAGTCCCATGGAATCATTTAAGCATGGAGCACAAACACAAGTAATCTGGGAAAAACAGGACTTTGGCAGTGTAAAATGTTACAGAATGTTGAGAGCAAAAGGCAAACAAGTCAGGTAGCAAAGGCAAACTTGCTGTAAGACAGCAATTTTGAGGGATTTACTTCCACTTTTTGCTGCCTGGCAAACGTGTTTTTTTGTCACTAGAAAATAAACACTGAAAATACTTCTAGAGGCTACAAACTCTTTCAGTTGCACAGACTTTCTAGGCACTCTAACACTGCTAATGCTGTTTCCTGCAAACTCTGAGACATTGATGGTTCTTCTGTCCTATTCAACAGTAGAAGTAATAATTACACCATCAATTTTTAGTAATCCGAAAGAACAGCAGCAGCAATCTGAAAATTGTTAAAGGAACAGGAATCTGATATCACACATTTTTGCAAGGAATATTTCCTTCTAAAATTCTCCATGCTCACTTCCTCTGCATCCTCATGCTAAGCCAGGTAAAACCTTTGTAGTTCCTGAGGAGCAGATCCACATGGCATGTGAATGTCGTGTGATATCTGAGACACTCAAAGCTGTCGCTAGAGGACACAAATAAAGGTTCACAGATCTGACTCCACGAGAGGAAGGCTGAAGAAGAACAACTTTATTGTTTACAAAGACCTCACTTTTACAGGTGTTAAAGAATGACCAGGAATTGGAGAACAAGGTTACCACCTCTCCATCCCACTGGCCAGGCTAGAAGTCCATCAGTTAACTATCATCAGAAAGGAATGTAGAAACATGATGTTTACAGTACAGGCTGTGGGAAATTCAGTTGCAGAGCTGTAAACATCTCACAAAAGCTCACATATTATGGCAACATCAAGCTTATTTAAAAAAAAAATGGGTGTCATCGTGAGAAATGTCTATTTACTTCTCACTGGAGGGATTTGAGACAGTTCTGAGGAAGTAGCACTTAATAACAGTGCAACATTTTTGCAGTCACTGTGACATAAACTCCCTTTATGCTGAGAAATTGCAGAGTTTGGAAAACCATCAATGCAGTGAGAGACAATATATCTTTTCCTATTCAGAAAATAGCACTTTTTGGTATGACAGGACTGCCTTATCACAGGCATCTTCTCAAAGCAGAGGGGATCTTTTAACAGTTATAGTGAGGAAAATCAATCCAATTCATTATGAAAGAGCAACAGTTATGGAGTCAAGTATTTTAAGACTGTAAACCAGGGTATATTCCATCAGCTCCTGCCCGTTCCTCTGGTGCCATTGCTGGGCCCCCCCGGAGCAGAGCCTGGGCCCTGCTCTGAGCCCTCCCTGCTCACAGGGACACACAGGGATGAGGGCCCCTCTCAGCTGGGGCTCCTCTCCAGGATGGACAGCCCCAGCTCCCTCAGCCTTTCCCTGTCACAGCTGCTCCAGGCCCTGAATCATCTCTGCAGCCTCTGCTGGCCCCGCTCCAGGAGCTCCCTGTGCCTCCTGTGCTGAGGAGCCCAGAGCTGGACACAGCTCTCCAGATGTGCCTCCCAGGGCTGGGCAGAGGGGCAGGATCACTCCCTGACCTGCTGGCACTGCTCTTCCCAATGCACTCCAGGATTCCTGATAATTCCAGGAACTACTCACCCCTGTGAAAGGATCCCTGGAGGCTGAAAATGCAGTTACAGGGGTGTCTGGTGCCTCTGGACATGAAGCAACCCTTGCCTGAGAGATTTCAGTCTCCCTCTCTGTGAGAGTGCCTTCATGAGTATCTCTGAACTAACTGATAAGTGAAAGGCCACCCCAGGCTCTGCAGCAGGATCTGGGTTAAATGCTGTAAGGCAAACAATGAAATTCCACTTGGGTTTTCCACATCTGGGGGGAAGATCTGAAGCACTAAAGTACTGAACTGAAACAGTAAGCAGCAAAAAGAGTTTTGTTGTATAATGCCACAGCTACACCTCATCACACAGGGATTGCAACTCTCGCCTCTCTCTGTTCTGTCACCTTTCAAAACATTCTTTGGTACACATGCAAATGATCCCAGGTAATTGGAGACCAGAACTGGAAAAAATGTTAGTGGGGTAAGTGGATCGGGACTATCCAAAGTAGATCCAAGTGCTATTTCTTTTTCTGATTTAGAAGATGAGTCACCTTTTTCACCGGATGACCAAGCTGAGCTGTAAAACCCTGGCCCATGTTAGAGAAGTCTGGCTTGAGGCCAGCCTTTTTTCTCTTCAAAATAAGGGCTCAGGTAACAGACAGAAAAGTAACTTTTGAAAGTATTTAGCAGCTGGTGAACAATCAGTTCTATGAATATAATGTATTAGAAAGCTTGATAAAGATAACCTCTTCCTAATGACAGACCGAAACATCACCACTTTGTGGTTGTAAATAAATGTGAAGATTGATCATGAGTCTGAAGGAATATGACATCTTCAGAAAGCATGTTAAGTATCCATTTCTCTTATTTTTTTTTCTTCACTTTTGTTATGAGTGGTAAATCACTTCTAATTTTTCCTTGTCCTTGGCTCTTGTATCTTTTTCCAAAGCTTTCACTGTGTCTGTGAGGCTCTACGCAATTCCTCAGAGAAAATTAGGAGTGACTTGCGATAAACATATAATCTTAGAATTCACATAAATGTGTATATATACAAAAATATTTATAATTACGTATCTTTCCTATTTCCTGAGGAAGACCAGGCCATTTGTAGGCACTGCAGTTAGGAAGGAGTGAGAATTGTGCAAGCCAAGGGCAACTCAGGTGCTGTAATTTATTTGTGCGGCAAGGCTGTCATTAGCTATTATCAGAATATTTCATTTCAAGAGTTGTTATTATTGTGTGTCAGGAAAACTTTGGGATGGGGAAACCATGATGGTTTTGTACTCAGTTGCTGAAAGGAATTTAGTCTGATATGGGCCAAGGAACTAAAAATTAGTGTCTCGGGAAATGAATTGGAAAAGATTATTAAACTGTCAGGCAACAGAAGAAATCCATCTCCCACTGACTTTGGGGCATCTGAAAAAGGAGGTTTGCTATTCCAAGTGGTGCTGAACAATAAACATTTGAATCATTCACTGTGTTTATTCCCAGACTCATATATGATACTGCCAGGCTGGTGAACTGGCAGAATCTCATGCCACAATGCTACAAAATTCAAAAAAAGTATTCCAGAAAATGGAGGAAGACTCAAGATGAAGACAGAATCCCAGGTGCATAAAACACGGGGAAAATGGTACAATATGTGAGCATCAAAGAGACTTCCTGTAACTTAAGGAAATAAATTCAAGGGAAAAGGAATTGATTGGGTTTTGTTTGTTTGTTTTTTTGTTGGTTTGGGGCTTTTTAAATGAAAAAAACAAATAGCAGAAAAAAACAAAGCAACCTTTACATTCTAATTAAAATCTGGGCAGTTTGGTTGTGCAGTTAGAACAATCAAGAACAGAGGCACAAACGTTCATTCAAGAAAGAGATGGCTGAAAACTTAAAGTCATAGGAGTGAGAAGTGGAAGCTTGGGAAAGACCAGAAGGAAGGACTACATGCCTCCCTAGGCATTTTCAACACAGATGAAATGCCTGGCACTATTTTCCAAACCTCATTAAATGGGGGGATTTCCCAATGCCCTGACAGAGAGCAGATCTTTCATCAGGCTGTGCCTTATCTTATCGATTTAAGCTACATTGCTGTATATTGATTTGCTGACTCTAATCAGGATGTTCTTCTAAGCAATTAGATTCTTGTCTGAAAATGTAGGAGTTGCTGCTTGCCTCTACTAATCCAGAGATTTCAATCAATACTCCCAAGATTCAACCGGTAGCAGCCAGAATGTGGCGTGACTGTCCGTTTGAATGGAATCTCCATCCAGGGTAAGGCATCCCCACTCCCACACAAACTCATATCTTCCACAGGAGCCTCCTGCCTTGAATCATGCTCTGGAGGATCCTGGTCTCCTCCCCTGACTCCAAAGGCGATCTGCACTGACGAGTCTCTGATTGCAGAGCTCACTTGGCTGTCAGTCAGGCCTCCCCTTTCTTCCCCCTGATCAGACTGCCCGGAGCAAGTCCACATGGACACTGAGAAGGAGGAAACTTTTGCTCCCTTGGCTTCTGCAGCATGGTGGGAGTATTATAATTTACATCTCCAAGGCACCAGCAGAACATCAATACCTTCCCTGGCCAGAGGAAGGGGAGGGAGACACTGTGACTCAGTCACTCAGCTGAGTCACCATCCTGGCAGCAGCAAATTGGGTGGTGCCACTGTCACCACCCTCCTACCTCAGAGCTGCGCTTGTACTCACTCTCTATCTCCATGAGACTTCTATCAGGGACCGAGGTACCTGCCCTGCTGCACCTGATTTTAAAAATTTGGATGACATTCTCCAAGCCATGGAATAAATGTGAAAGCTTTCCTTTGAAAGAAAAAAAAAAAAACACACCAGCCAAAACCTTCTAAAATACCCAAGTCATCTTTTAAGCTGAGTCTGGTGAGATTTTAGGCATTAAAATAAACATTTCTGCAGGCCAAATGATCCTCTTTCAAATTTGAAAGAGAGATTTAGTTGAAATTTTTAAAAAAATCCAAGAACAATACAGAACTGGAGTTTTCCCAAACTGTTCTTCCCCTTTCTCACTTTAGAAGCAGAGAGTGACAGTGATATTCTTAGATACCAAAATAAAGACCAAGCAGGAGGTCTTGTCCTACAGCATCTAACCCTTATCTCAAGCTTCCCAGGAGAGCCTCTCAATCACCCTCACACCTCCTGCGGTGGAGTGTGCCACAGATAGAACAGTTCTCAAGGTAGTTATGGTCAAGAATTCTTAGAATCACCCATAGGACATTATTTTATTTTCAGGCTGAGTAAAGTTAAAAGCTATTTATAAGCTATAAACCAGGCATGAAAGACACTTAATTTGCCTTAAAAACAGCACAGATTTTGCAGTATTTATGAGCAAATCTGGAGAGGACTTGGACTTGGCTCAGATCCATTAAGGTGTGAATTATATGTAATGCAAGATATTCCCATCTGCCACTTCATAGAGTTCTTTACTTACTGCTTCTCTAGAGCCAAAGCAGCCTAAAGCCCAGGAGTGAAGCTGAGCTTTATATCAAGATCAGAAGAATGGCAGCAGTAAAAATTATTTGAGTGTCAGCTGCAATTCAAAAGGATATGCGTGGTTCTGGTGGAGTTTGAGGTGCTCCTGTAGGAAATGGATTTATTTCTGCCCAAAGAGCCCTGTGTGCTTTCTGAGAGCTGAACAGAAAAGGGAAAACACTTCAATAAGTACTTCTTGGACAGTAAATTTCCCTGTTTTCATTGAATACATCCTTTAGAAATTTACATGAATAGTTTTAGTTAGTCAGCTATTACCACATCAAGGCTTTATGATGGTAAAATTTTTATTCTCTCACAATTTGAAATAGTCCTGAGCAAAGATAATCAAGAGGAATTAAATTCAAAATAAAAATTCGGCTAGGATAGCAAAGTTCATGTATAACATGTGAAAAAATGCTGCATTGAATTGAAATATTTTGCTTCATCAAATTACTTTTTTTCATTGCCTGTGTTTCTGCCGGCATGGGACAGGAAAGAAAGTGGAAAATAAGTTCAGGTTTCTTGCTGCCATCATCACCATCTTCAGAGTCTTTATGCTTGGCTTTTCTATACACTGCAACCACATCCAGAGCTAGGCCATCCCTGAAATGTGTTTTTATGCAGTTTTTCCTTTTCTCTTTCTTCTTTTTTTCATTTGGAGCAATGTAAGTTTCCACACTAAGAATGTGAAAAGAACCATCATCAGAATGGATTGTGCCATTGGGACCCAATCACCTGAGGATGATTTTTAAGCACCTGAGGGATGAAATGAAACGTTTATCCTGTTGAGCCACTTAGGAAGTCTTGCTGGGGCATGTGAGATGCTCAGGGGTGCCAGAGCTGGCTCCAGGGACCTGCCTGGTGTCCCTGTCACCAGCAGTGCTGGGAGGGGAGGTTCACTCCATCCTGACAGCCGTGTCCCCATGCCAGGGTCAAACTGAGCTGTACCCCTGGCACTTGTCTTGCCAGGGGGATTTGGCAGTACAGCCAGCCCATTCCAGTTCTGGATTCCACCAGTCACAGGGGGTTTAGGGGTTTCTGCAGGGCACTCAGCAGGAGGGGGACATGAGTCCTTGTTGATTGTCACACGAACATCAGTTCAAGCTGGATAAGGATCAGGCTTGGGACAACCACTTGGAAAGCAGGACCCTTGTCAAGAAACTGGAGAATCAAAATTCCAGACAAACCATATGAGGGGGATCTGGGCAGGCCTAGAAAGCCTGTAGCAGATCATATTTGTATCCCTCCCAGTTCAATGTTCTATTTCTGACTGCAGGCAGTGCCAGTTATTTCAAAAGATATTCAGCTATAGAATATTGCAGTTTATCCCCAGGGAAAGCCCAGGTTTTTATTTATGGCCTGTGTCTTAAACAGAAGATTTATATCAATTTGAAAATAAAAGGTTGATAAACATTTAGTCTTTTGGGCAAGACACTCTCCAGCCCCTGGGGAGAAGCATTTTGACAAACCCTGATAGAGGCCTCAGACACATTTTTACGACTCAGGCCTCAAGGGTGTGCTCATGCAAGAGCAAAGTCACTTTCGGCTTTGCAGGCTTAGGCTACAAACTTCCAGGGAGATCCAAAATTCATGTCCATGCCACGTGAATGGAAAGTACCTCTTTCAGACAGCGTTTACCCCACCTGAAACTGAGGACTGAAAACCCACCTCAATCCCCAATGTGAGGTGCTCTGCCCTTCCCAGGGAATATGCTGCCCTTCCCAGCAGCATTTAGGAAGTTTGGATCACCATTCCTCTCTGCCCTGCCAAACCCCAGGTGTCCCTGTAAAGCAGCAAACCCGTCTAACCCACAGCTGGATGAACACGGATACAACTCAGATGAATCCCCAAAACTGTTCCTTCCTTTAGAACCGCTCAGCTGTCTCAAGATTTACTGGGCTGTCAGGACAAAACAAGGCATTCAGGAGACCCTCCTGATCCCATCCTCAATCTCATTAACTCCCTGCCTTCCCCAGTGCCCCGGTGGCCGTATGTTAACGAAGGGCTGGAATTGGTAAATGAAATGGATTACATAACTCTCTGAATGAGGCAAATTGTTCATCTCTGGAGAAAAGGTATCATTTTCTGCTGCGCATAAATCAAACGAAGGTCTCTTAAAAGCCCTGGGTAAGTAGAGAGCATTTCAAATTGGCTACAAGGTGCTCAACAAAGCATTGGCAGAAGGAAGGCCAGGGACAAAAATTACCTTAGCGGCTCTTTCCCACCCCCAGATTCTGTGATTCGATTAATTTTAATTGTGAGCTGCACAATTTAATTACCACTTGCAAAGACCTGCAGAAAATTGAGCCATTTTCTACTGTGGGCAGGTCTGTCCTGTCATCTGTCAGCTGTGAGGGTGCTGAAATGATCCTTCAGAAATGTAGATATAAAATTGATCTGTGTCTATCCAAAGGACTGGACATTGGGACATCACAGCTGGGAAAAGCTGCCAGAGGTTGTCCTAAAAGCCTTGAATCGCTCTTCAATAAAACAATCTGGACTCTGCCATGTTGCAGGACTACTCAATAACTTGTCATTTAATCATGTTAATATTTTCATATATCTGGTTTTGAATTGCTGGAGAGTAAAGGAATCAATTACTTTGCTCTCTTACTCTTTTTATAGTGGCCATTTTACTAATGCAGAGCTTGGCCTTTTCCATTTTAGAGGAGAAATGTATTTCCAGGCTATTCTAGGAAACAAGGAATTATTCCCTTTCTTTGTGAGATGCCCATGTCACATTAATATCACCCTTTCAACTCTCTGTAATCCTTAAAGGAGTCCTCCAAGCCTGGTGTCAGTTCTGTTCTGAATATTCTTCATATTCTGCAGTTGGTCCTGAAACTGTAATGACAGCACAGAGAGAAAAAGATCTCAGTGTCTGGCCATATAAATATAAATTCAAGCCTGTGTATTCAGAATATCATAGAATCATAGAATGGATGGAGTTGGAAGGGGCCACAGAAATCATCTCTTTCCAGCCTCTCTGCAGGGACACCTTCCACTAGATTGAGGAGCTCATTCCTAGGTCAGACAACTTGTGGGACAGGTGCCATAATTTAACATTTCTTGTGTATAAATATACACCCTATTCTCGGCTAAGCCTGGCCAGTTTCATCCCATAAATTCTGTTATTGCAGGAATTAAGGAATAGGTGGCACATTTGGGGGGATTTGCCTTTGCTGGTTTTTAAGGGAGCAGAGTGCTCTGGGAGGAGTAGTGATGGATGTTCTTTCATTCACTTAACTGAAAGCCTCCCGCTTGTGCCAGCTGTGAGTTAGGTTTTACCTAACTTAGACCAGATGACACCCCCAATTATTACTTTACTTTTTCCATGTGGAGATATTGTTCTAAAGTGAATATTAACCTGCGCGCAGCAACAGTTTCTTGAACTGTGGTTTTTTTGACCATTTTTCCTCTTGTCTACATTGAATTGATTTATTTATGTTGACTTTGATTTGTTATAAACTCTAAAATGGTGCTAGACATCAAGTCTCTTCTCAGGGGAGACCTTATCTCAGTGTTGATGGTCTGATTTATTTAACTCACTGCAGAAAAGCACTATTTTCTGTGATGTGCCAAATTATGAATTCTCCCTAAAAACCTGCTGTGACAGACAAATAAACATTTTAGCCAAGGGAAGGCAGAATCAGAAAGGTGTTGAGACTTGCTGAAAGCCACACAGGGTGTTACTGTCAGAGGCCAGATTAGGATTTTGCAAGTCACTCATCAGCAACCTCACTTGGTTTGGTATCTGGGAGTTACAAAGAAACTTGGCAAACTTTACCAGTTCTCCTACCACTGGCACTGCGATCCACTGGCCCAGGAAAATCTTGTGTAGGATAAAGGTTCTGCCACAGCTTCCCCTTTCTGTCCTGTATGTGTGTGAAGACAAAAAGGATCTGGCAGAAAGATGGAAAAACTGTGGGTAGAAGTGGTAGCACCCATTCTGTGAGACTGTGAAGTTCTGATGGGTGGTTTACTGACAAATCCCTAAATCCTTGTGAGCAGGGAGGTGGCCCTGCAATATGGGACTGCCACCACCCAGTTGTTTTGTTCCCTTTTTTGGGGGAGGTTCAGAAAATGGATCTCCAGGATGCATCTGAAAAAGGCAAAACTTGCCAAGTGCCAGTCACTCTTAATCTCCTCATATCCAATTTAGCAATACAGTTCCTGTCTCTGATACTACTTCCGTGTTTGGGACATCCATGCCCTGTTTCCCTTCAGGAAGACTCACTGACCTAGGCTTGCTGATAATTCCCTCAAACAGGAGAAAACCCCACAAATGGACTGGTTATGCTTTCTAGTTACCACATTTAAAGATTGTGTGCCATACGAAATAATAAAGATTTACTAAATTACACAATCATAAAACCACAGAATGACCTGAGTTAGAAGGGGCCCCAAAGATAATCTGGATTCAACCCCCTGCCATGGGCAGGGACAATTTCTACTATCTCAGGGTGCTCCAAGCCCTGTCCAACCTGGCCTGAAACACTTTCAGGGGTGAGGAAAATGGACCTTTACACACAGGTACCAGACCATTCCTGGAATCCTTAGAAGAGTGTTAGCAATAGGCCACAGAAAAACAGAGCAAAACTTCAAGAGCATTCTGCTCTCCTTCATAATTCTCGTAACTTTATCACCTGTGGATTTTGGTCAGTATCTTCAAGAAAAAATACAAAGTTCCTTTTTCTGTTCACTCTCCAGCATTTCCTAATAGTTCAGTACTTGCAGCTGAAGGACATATGACATTTTTAATGTCTATTGCAATGTCATTTTTCTCCATATGCTGCAACAGTTTGTGTTCCTCACTTCCTACTCTGGAGAAGGGGGCAAGGATGGGTGCAGGACTTTGAAACCTGCTCGGTAAATAATTTAATTCACAGTAATAGCAACATCTAAAACGATCTTTCCTACCCCAAGTGGAAATCATAGCTGGACACAGATATATTCCCCCAGCTGCACAAGTCCCACGAAAGTACTATTTAATACTAATGGGTCAAAAACATTCCAAGTGTAATTCTGGTGAAAATGATAGTGTGAATCAATCTGAAATTCAATAAGTGGTCCCTAAACCCTTTCTTTCCATGGGCAAGCAAAGCCTGGGATGTGGAACAACAAGTGTGAAATAAAAGCAGCAATGGGAGTGTTAGAGAAGAAAGTCTAAATGATGAAAATATGAAAATATTCTGCCTGAGCAGAATTTTTCTTTGTGGTCCAGGAGGTCTGGTCATATATGTATTGCACATTTATATATTAAATGCATATATACAGTGTAATTATGCTCTTGCACATAAACGTTTGGCGGAATTTTTGCTTCATTTTCCAAAGTGGAAACCTGGGAAATATTACAGATCTATCAGAGAGATTGGGAGCCACCTTAATTTTCAAAATCATTGCAAAAGCCTTTATGAAAGGGAGAATTTTTTAGCTAGGTTCGATCAAGAGCCATGAGAGAGATGCAGAAATGGAAGCCAAGTCTACACATTCCAGAATGCTCCATGTTTCAATTCCCATTATTTTTTAGCTTGGGCTTCAATCTTCAAAGCTGGTATATACACGAGTTGTTCCCTCTGGGTATTTGAAAGTAGAATAATTAACCATGTAGGTTGGTTGGTAGTAGATAGGTGGGTGTGTTGTCACAGAAAGCAAGATGTGCATCAGAAAACAGGGAAGGAGAAGAGCAAAACCAGCCCAGGACATATCAGGCTGTAAAACACAAAGTTTCCAGTGAATTTAGATCTCTGCCAAGTGTCTGCTTAAATATTTGGTCCCATAATCTCAGCCTACCTTGGGAAGTGTTTGTTGTTAGGAAAATTCTCTATCATCCAAGTTCCTTGTTCTGTCAGGTCTTTTATTTCGCTGCTCCGCCCAAAGCTGATTTTCATTTAAATGTGGTAAATATAACAAGCCCTTTCATGAAATGTTAGAGGTCAGCTGCACCCCTCATTTTATTTAGTGTATGTTTCTTTACTTCATTTAAAAGGAGAATAGCAAAACCACAAACTGAAATCCAATATCACCAAGCACTGAAAACAAAAGGGTGCTTATAGGATTGGAGTGCTGGGAAAAAAATCCCACCATTTTATTTTGCAAAGCATTTGGAAAAGAACATTTCATCTTCTTATTTAATTCTTTGGTGCCTGATATTTCAGCCATCCATCCTGGGCTTAATTTTGTGTGGTCCTACCAGCAAAAGTGGGGTTTGTTCCTGGTGTTACTGCTCACCTACTGTGTTACATGGGCTGAAGCACAATCTGTATCCACATGCTGCCTAAAGACACCTGGATGTAAAATGGCTGAAAAGGTGTATTTAATTTATATTTGTGAATTATATTTATGCATTATATTTGAATCTAATTGATAGATTATATTTAATTTAGGTTGGTTCCAGAAGGCCTAATCATAATGAGTCTCCTACCCAGAGTACTTAAATGATTGATCTCTCATGTCTCTCTCTGCTCTCTTCAGTGTTTTTGTCCACTCTGCCCAAAACGGCATATTTATTTTTTTAAATTTTGTCATGCTAATATTTTTGCCAATATTTTAAATTTGATTTCTATCTTTTTTACAGTCACCAGCTCTGGGATGTCCTTTAGAACTATTTCTGTGAGAAGGACTGCAGTACTGTGCTGTTCTCTCACATCATGAGCCTCTAGCAAAAAAAGCTACTGCATAAATCAGTAAAACAAATAAACAAGAGGAAAGAGTTTTTGCTATATTAACTGTTAATTAACATGATTTACCTTTTTAGATGATCTTCAGTTTTAATTTGTGATGATTTATATGCATTTCTCTACTTTATATATTCAAGATAGGGACATTGATGTGTTTCTGTTGTTTTGGACTTTTAATAAAAATTACATGCATTCATAAACTTTCATATTTCAAATGTTAAAATATCTTCAGTTAAAAATATGTATATAGTTTTTTATGCTTCTTATGAGAAGTATATCTTTAAAAACCAGAATTGTTAATTACCAGTATCTTGATCCCTAATCAGCCCTAATCAGAGGCAGTGGGGACATTAAAAGGAGGAGGATAAATCTAATTTCAGTGCTCTGCTGCCTGAAAATGTATGTTATACTCAGAACCAAGAAGCTTATTTTTCCTTGCAACTGGAAAATGAGAAACACGAACATAAATAACATGATAAATAGAAATAAGAAATATGAACATGGATAACATGATAAATAGCACATTGATTGGGAACCTCACTGCTTGGGAAGCGTGCTGTTACAGTAATAAAACCACAAAAGCTGCATCTGTAAATAGGATAAAATATATTTTTGTGTGTGTGTAGCAACATTAAACTAAATGTAGACAGAGCTAATAAATATATTTAACAGTGAAAAGAAAATCATTAACTCACATAACAAGTTGTAGGTGGACTTTGATGTCATGTGTTAAACAAAATAGCATTTCTCTTCCATTATTTGAATCTACATAAAGCAAATACCACTTTAAAAGCTTCTGAAAGAGCAAATACTTCAGTCTAATACTTCAGTCTCCCTTTCACTTTGTGTAAAATTGCCTGTGTGTATTTGTCCATGATTTTTTAAGTATTAAAATGCACTGTTTTGATTTGTGTGCCACCTATGCATTTTCTTTTCTTGTTTTCTTACATTTTATTCCATTCCTACTATTTGGAAAGGGAATCACACAGACTGTCAAGACAGTGGGTTCTTGCCATGCTCTGTTTCTCCCTGCAAAAGCAGGATCTGCCCCATCAAGCAGGATTACACTACCAGAGGCATTTAGAATTGACTTTAGGAAGGGTGTGTACAGGTATGCTTTTATGAACCTGATTTCAATGGGACAAGTTCATGTGCAGGATTATATTGGATTCAAAGCAGGACTTGAATATCCTCATATTTCAGTCTTTCAAAACCCCAGATCATTTCCTACCACACAGCTCTGATAAAAACAGCTAAATATGGCTGGAATGTAACAGATGAGTTGGTTTTAAAGGCTGCTTGCTATAGGTTAAGTGGGAGAACAGCAGTTTTTCATTTATTTCTTTGTAGATCTGCAGCAAAGAATTCCAGAGGAGAATATAGATGTACCAACAAACAGATGAAGCGGTTGGGATTTCTTGGTCTAGTGATATTTTGCAAGAATTCTTTAAAAAATGGACGCGTTTGTTCCAAATCCTTATCCAAACATTTATTTGTTTCAGCAGTTTCCACAGTAATTGGCTGTTGCAGACACCCAGAGTGTTTTGGGGCTGGCATTATGGGCCTGCTCTTAATTTATAAAAATAAATCACAACTTAGATGTCACTTTGCAGTTTCATGTAGTAAATTGATCACCAGCTGGAGAATCATAACAATATGGCAATTTATTTTCTTTTTTATTTTTCTTTGAGCAGTGGCAATGAAATTTCTTTTCAAAGTTGACCAAACCCCCAAGACAACACGACAACATCAAGACTGGCCAGCACAAACCAGTACTTTGGGTTGTCATCATTTCCAGTGTGGAAAATGGCTTTTGGTGAGCTGTACATCACAGAAGTCTTCAAATAACATCCACACATGCACAGATGCCATATGATGAATATCTTTCCAATGTGAAGTTATTCCCTGCTGTTAATGTCCTGAAGCTGTATGAACATCTTCCCCAAAACTGGTACCAGGCAACAGCTAGAGCTGACTGGAAGACAAGAATTTCCATTTTCATTTTATTAACAGCTTGGGGACTTCAACATTTGTTTTGTCCTGTTAGTTTACACACACACACACACACACACACACACACACACACACACACAAAAAAAAAAAAAAAAAAAAGGTGATACACATTTACATATTTGAGGGACAGACAGCATAGTTGTGACATTTAAGTACACCAAATCTGGGTCTCCTGCTGTTTCCTTTAGCACCTGGATGACTGCGGTGGCCTCTGGGCTACAAAATGGTAGAATCATGGACTATGCTGAGTTGGACCCACAAGGATGATCCAGCCCAACTCCCAGCCCTGCACAAGCACCCTAACAATCCCATCCTGACCCAGGAGTGTTGTACAAACACTCCTAGAGCTAGGGCAGCCTTGAGGCTGCAACCATTCCCTGGGGAGCCTGTTCAGTGCTCACCACCCTCTGGGGGAAGAACCTTTCCCTGATATCCACCCTGAGCCTCCCCTGACACAGCTCCAGCCCTTCCCTAGGTCCTGTCCCATGTCACACAGAGCAGAGGTCAGGACCTGCCTCTCAGCTTCCCTCGTGAGGGTTTTGAAGAGCACAATGAGCTCTGCCTTCGGTCTCCTCCAGCTGAACAGACCAAATGCCCTCAGCTGCTCCTCATGCGGCTTCCTCTTCAGACCTTTCGACATCTCTAAAACCCTACTTTAGACACTCTCTAACATCTTTAGGTCTTTCTTATAGTGCAGCACTGAATACCACACACGATATTCCAGATGAGGCCGCCCCAGCCCAGAGCAGGGTGGGACAATCCCTCCCTGGCCCGGCCGGGGATGCTGGGCCCGGTGTCCCCAGGACAGGGATGTCCCTGCTGGCTCCAGGACACTGCTGGCTCGTGTCCAGCTGGCCACAGCCTAGCACCTACAGGTACCTTTCCACAACACTGCTCTCCAGCCTCTCGTTCCCCAGTCTGTCTGTACATCCAGGGCTGTCCTGTCCCAGGTGCAGAATTCAGCTCTTGTCTTTGTTAAACTTCACACAGTTGGTGGTTGCCCAGCCCTGTCATTTGCCCAGGGCCCTCTGCAGAGCCCTTCTACCTTCCACAGAGTCAACAGCTCCTCCCAGTTTGGGGTCATCTGCAAACTAACTCAGTACCCTTCCAGTCCTGCTTCCGAGTCCTTTATGAGGCTCTTGAAGAGCACAGGGCCTAAGATGGAGCCCAGCAGAACCCTGCCTGTGACAGGTCCCCAGTCTGATGTCACCCCAGTCACTGTCTCCCCTTGTGTCCATCCTATGAGCCAGTTACTCACCCAGCACGCAATGCTTTTATCCAGCTGTGGGCTGGACAAAATCAACCTGTCGCCCTCATTAATAGACTCTAAATTATTTTTATACCATCAAAACCGATGATCGTCAAAACAAACCCTGTTTGTTGTACTAACACTTTCCAAATCGACTGAAAAAACCTTCATGGCAACAAGTGGCAACACCAGAATCGTGGAATCCATGATCTCTGTATTTCTGCATGAAAAAATAAGGCAAATTTTATTCAACGCATCAAAGTTACACCAAAAAAAAAAAAAAAAAAATTAAAAAAAAAATTTTGCACCTGGATGAACTTTTCAACAGCAGATAAAGGACAGGAACAACCATTCCTGGCATTTTTCATTAAATAATAATCCTGTTTGTGAGCTGACAGAGATGTTTTTGCAGGGAAGCAAACCTTTAGAATGTACATCTGGAGAAATTACATTAGTTTGTTTTTTTAGGTACTGAAGCACACTGACCTGATACGGATACAGGTTTTGTAGCTCATTACAATCTTGTCACCTAAGTTCTCCTCCAAAACATTGAACTTCTCTTTTTCATCTCAATTCAAATAGAATAAGACATTTTAAAACCTGTATCATCTTTATGTTTTATGCTTTGATAGACACATTTTTATGAGGGTTTTTCAGTAGCCTGTTTCTCTTTTCCAGACTAAAATAGTATTATATTTCTCTATATAGCACTTGCTTCTGATTCTCCTGAGTTTTACTTACTCCTACTGCTAAGTTGTGTTCTTCAAGTTTAATTTCAATTTCTGATTGTTAACAAGGAAGGTGAAATCTAGTTTTTGAAGCAGATTATCCTGTATCATCCTCCTGAGAGGACTTTGCAAAGCTTTCCCACCTGTTGGTAGCTGCTGTCACGTTCAAGATACCAGAATATGCCATGTAACTTGTTTTCCGTGTAACTCTTGTGTGCTTAGATGACTCAAATTATCCAAAAACTCAAGCTAAACCCATCTGCCCTTCTGCTGGTGCTCCAAAGATGCTGCTGTCAGCTGTCTCTCCTCCTCTCAGTGTGTGGGACATGCTCTTGCTTGAAAGACACCCAGCCAACAGCCAATTTTGACCCTCAGACAGACAATAGGACACCTAGAAGCCAGACTGGAAATAGCAGGATTTCAGAGACATGAATGAGAAGGGATGCACCAGAAAGGACTGGCATAATGCAAAGTTTTGTTCATTTTGACCTACAGTTCAGAAGCAGATGGAAAGCAGTTGAATCCAAAGTCAGTAGATTTAAAACTGATAAAAGCAAAGGGATATAAAAGAAAAAAAAAAAAAGTAAAAACCAGTTACCGAATACTGCACAGTTTTCACATTAGAAAATACAAGCAAATATATACCCCAGAAGAATCTATCTTGAATAAAAATGTCAGATTTATAAAGCTACTTTAAAGCTTATTAAGCCAGGTATTAATAGAATAATTCAATTTTTAAAATACTAATAAATAAGTATTATAGTCTTTAAAGTCACTCGTTTCTGAACACAAAATTCTCAGAATAATGGACAGTCAGGGTAATAATCAGTCAAGATAAGGAATGCATTGATGTGCATATAAGGAGGAAAACTGTGTGTGAGAAACAGAGGATTAGGCTATAAATATATATATATATATAAAAATATTCAAAATCATGATTTTAAATAATGGTAAAAAATCCAGCCTAAATACTAAAAAGTAGGCTGCCACAGACTTTAAGAAGTCACCCAGTCCATCTTTCTACCCTGGTCAGGATTACATATAAGCAAACTTCAGTCTCATAACTCACCTGGCAAATGTTTGTCTAAATCATTCTTTAAGCCTCCACAAATTCCCGGCGCAAGCTAAGCCAGCCCTTCACTATCTTGCCATTAAAAAGCTTTTTTTTTTTTTTTTTTTTTTTTTTTTTTTTCCCTAATTCCCACCCTCTTTCTGTTGAGGCAATTCAAACACATCATGTCTTGTCCTGTTCCTGGTGGCTGTTATCATGTCTCTGCACATTCTTCGCTTCCCTAGACTAAACAAACCCAGCTCCTTCGCACTTGTCTCAAAAGCTGTGTTTTCTGGACCTCTAATAATTCTTGATGTTCATCTCTGGGGTTTTGCCAGTTGGCAGGGGGGCATTTCTCCAGCTGTTACCTGCACTTAGCTGGACACAGGATCCCAGATGGGGTTTTATCCATGTGGGAAAGAGGCATTACTTCCCATGACTTCTGTGGCACCTCTCATTTATAGGCGATTCCTTTTTTCATCAGGATGGATCTGCTGACTCACAAATTCCCCTTTGTAGATTTGCTGCCCACTCGATTGTTCCACACCTTGTATTTGTCCCCTTGATTCTTAGAAATTGTTGGGTTGTTTTGTTGTTGGTTTTTTTGTTTGTTTGTTTGTTTGTTGGGGTGTTTTTTTTTGTTTTTTTGGGGTTTTTTTGGAAAGTTCAAAAGATGAGAGGTTCCCGTCCAAAAGAGGAATTGTACATATGTTTACAATGATGGAAAGACAGGAAAAAAAGCTTTGGATATGAAAGTAAATTTGTTTTCACCATTCCACTGTTACCATTTGCAGTTTCTAATCTTTTGTAGTAAGTGGTGACCATAAAGTGATCTCTGGTACAAATTATTTCAATCTGGCAACATTTGTATTTTGATGCAATAAAAAACCTCACAATGAGTACTTATTTAACGTTCATAAATAAAAAGAAAAAACTACAGGTTCATTAAGCAAATGAATGAATTGAAGAACTTCAGAAAAAAAAGTGAAGGGATATGTGGGATTCCAGTGTTGTCTAGAAAATGCAGGAAAAGGACTGCATTTTCTTCACATTCTTTTAAATTTTCCGACTAAACTTTGCCATTCTCTTTGAATAAGGAAATGAGAAAAAGTCTGTATCTACAAAGAAACACTTCATTCATAAGTCTTCCTCTTTCCAAGGAATGTGAATCATGCCGTGACCAGCACAGTGCCTGAAGACTGACACTCTGGTGTTCCAGGTTTTGTGGCTGAGCTCTCCTCTGATTACCAATTTCTGGCTAAGCCTCGTTTCAGGACTAGAGCACTTCATTTGCCTTGATGCTCTGGTTTCTGATCATATATTTGAGTTTCTGAACTCAAGGAAGGACTTGTTTGGATCTTCTTCTATCCCAGCCACCGATTTATTGAAATTTGCAGTTTAGCTCCTCTGAAAACTGAAATCATCAGTCAGATGTAGCTGAAATTGGAAAAGGGTTTTGAGATTATGAAGAAAAAGGACAAGAGCAGACAACAAACATTTTGTCAACATCAATCTTATACCCACAGAAAATCAAGCCAAGGAGCCTTTGCTCTCAAAGCACTATCACACAACTTCCTACAAAAAATTACTTTGTTCAGACTTTCTAGAAATAAAAAGGAACCAAAAAAGAAATGATAATTCCTGCTATAAAAGAAACTTTTAGAGGGTCCAGGTGTGAGAGGAAATGAAGGAAAAAATTTCCGTTGGCCAGAGAGAGTTTGAGTAAAACTTTTATGAACACTGACAAAAGGGGTAAAAGGAAAACCAAAATTTTGTATTTAATTGCAGCTGGCATCACTGAAATCCCCTACTAATTCACTCTACAGAAACAGCAAAGACATTGAATCATTTACTAAATCAACAAAGACATCACTATCATTTAGATATCAGGGATGATACTGCAGAAGAATGGACAGGATAGAATTTGAGCTAGCCAAAGATTGATTTTATGTCTTAGACTTTAAATAACGTGAACATTTTTGTCATTTCCTTCCTCTTCATTTAGAGCTATTGAGAACGCCCAGGCATCAAAAGCAAGCTGTGGAAAACACTGTGAAAATTTATGAGATCTCAACCTGGATGTTTTCTGTGTTCATGCATCTGAAAAGTGAAGCAATAACTTGTTTGTCAATTTTCAGATACAACATATTTTATTTTTCAAAATAAGCAAAACCTAGTCCTTATCTCCATCCTTCCAAATCAAGGAACTGACAGAGTTATATTTAAATTTCCACTTAAACATTTATTCCTGAGGAAAAGGATTTTTTTAAAGAGAGAGAGGAGGAATAAATTAGCAGAAATATATCTGATTTGTTTTGAACTTGATCATTAAATTGATAATTTTTCCTACCTTCTTGTTTTGCCAAGTCTTCTCTGCCTTTCCTTCAGAAATTCCTTGCATTATTTCAACAGCAGTTCCTAGTTTATTAATTCAGGCTTAGGCATCCAGCTCTTTTAAAAAGGGGTTCCCTCAATCATTTTTCTGGTCAGGCAAGTAACCTTCTCAAACAGTATTTTTTTTTTTTTTTTTCTCTCCAAAGCAAATCCACCAGTATTATATTTCCCTATCAGAGAACAAATACATGAATTACAAATTCTTCCTCCTTCCCCCCTGCCCCCCAACAACAGCCCATTGATTTCATGCACACTTTCCCAGAAAATCCAGGCAGCTTCACATTCTCCCTGCCCCCAAATCCATCAGGTTTCCCATTCCCACAGTTCACTCCGGCCCCTCTGAATGGAGCACACTTCTGATTCCCAAGGACTCCATAAAGAGCCCAGGAGTGAGGTGTCCTCGCTGGCAGCTCTGCTGTGTCACAGCAGCAGCGTGACAGTGGCAGCAGATGGGCTGCCTTGAAGCCTCCGTTAACAGCGTGATGTCTCAACCCAGCCCTCCCGTGGGGATCCAAATTTTGGCTGCTTGGCAGGCTGGGAAGGGGAAGAATCCGACCTCCCTCGCTCCAGTGCGTGAGACACGAAACAAAAGCCTTCCCCCGCCTCACTGATTCCAAGCTGGCTCAAGTCCTTCAAATCGTGCAGGCAGCACAGGCTGCCCCATCCTCCTTTCCTGAAGGTAAATGAGTGATTTATATTCCTGTGTGGCTGTCAGTTCAGGCAGGTTCATACAAGGCAAGACAATAGCCGTTGAAAAATCAAGGTAATTTCATTTACCCTCATGGCAGAAACAAAGTAAAGATCATGGTTTGCAAAGTTACTTTGGGGAACAACTCCAAATACCTTCTCATAGTAATTAAATGACTTCTTGTTTGATCACCCAAAGATGGCATATGGAAATCCGTAACAAACCTAGGATGCTGCATTTTCTTAATAAATATCACTTAATTAACGGTTTCATCCCAGTAACACTAAATACTTACACAGAAAAAAATATTTTGCTTGGAGTTATATCATGAAATAAAAGTAATTGATTTCTCATAAACACCAATTTGCTGTCTCCTTCCTCTGCTGGGGAAACACACTCCAGTTCAGATAAACTGACAGAGCATAAAATAGTTACAAACTAATCCTTGTGGACTGAGAACTCCCAAGATTTCTCATTGCCCTCCCCCTTGGCAAGAATTAAAGACTTCCTCTTTCACATGGCAAATCTCCCTTTTCCCACATATTTGGTGTCAGAGCTGTGTTTCACTAGGTCTTACAAATCCAAATTCCTTCAGTGAAATCCATATGTACGGGCAATGGGAGTAGCAAGAATATCCATTCTCTTCCTCCTCCTGTCCTCTCTCAAGGCAGTCAGTTCCTTTCCTTGCATGGACACAGCTCAAGAGTTTCCTTGTAATAGTTGCCATCCTTTTCCCTCACCATTCCCACTGCACATTCATAATTCTCCAACTGGATCCTTTAAGTAACAAATGAAGAACAAATCTATATAGCTGGGGTTTCTGTGAATTCAAATCTGCCCTGTAAAATCAGTCATGGTGGTTTTGGTGGGTTACTAAAAGTTGCTGGCAAATTAGTCATAGCTGGACTTTTACTTCATGAAATACAAAATAATTATTTCTTCCATCATCTCCATCTGCTCTGATGTTTTTGGTGAGATGCAGCTGGACAGGAGGTGAAAACTTGCACCTCCTGCAGCTCATCTAAAGGGAGAGAGTCCTTCCAAGGCAGCTTCTGAACAGGAATCAATGGGGATGTTAAAAGGGGTGTCGAAGCTGGCAGCTCAGGTAGGAGATGCTACCTAAGCTGATTCTAAGTGCCAGTCCTTATGTGAAGCCAGCCTTGCCTTCAGGCTGCAAATCTTTTGCAGAGGCAAAGCTTGCCTCTTTTCCAGGCTGCAATTCACCTCTTCAGTAAACACTTCTGAAAAGTATTGACCAGGTGTTGAGACTGCACTGCTTTCAGAATGGGTCATCCTGTCTGAGCTGGCAGTGGGTTTTGTTGGGAGAAATTGCCTCATGTCCCACCTTCTGCATTAACACCCTCACAGATGGCAGCTTTACAGAATCATCAGATCACAGAATTATTAAGGCTGGGGAATACCTCCAAGTTCATCAAACCCAACCTGTGACCAATCCCCACTTTGTAAACCAGACCAGAGCACTGAGTGCCACGTTTGGCAATTCCTTGGATACCTCCAGGGATGGGGATTCACCTGCTCCCTGGGCAGCCCCTTCCAGTGCCTGACAGCCCTTTCCTTGACGAAATTCCTCCTCATGTCCAACCTGAACTCCCCTGATGCAGCCTGAGGCCGTTTCCTCTCATCCTGTTCCTTGTTCCCTGGGAGCAGAGCCCGACCCCCCCCGGCTGTCCCCTCCTGTCAGGAGTTGTGCAGAGCCAGAAGTTTCCCCCTGAGCCTCCTTTTCTCCAGGCTGAGCCCCCACAGCTCCCTCAGCCCCTCCTGGTGCTCCAAACCCTTCCCCAGCTCCATTCCCTTCCCTGGACATGCTCCAGCCCCTCAGTGTCCATCTTGCAGTGACAAACCCAGAACTGACCACAGGATTTGAGGTGTGGCATCACCAGCGCACCTCAAAGCTCCACCTGGCTGCTCTGCCACTCCAGAGCAACCCTGTGACAGTCCCTGCTATGCACAAACCCTGTTCTCTGGAGTGTGTGACCTCACTTTGTTGGAAAGGCACTGGCAGAGAAAATCTTCCATTTCTCTTTTTAAAGCAGTATGGCTGTGCCAGATCAGGAGCCTTGAAACGGAGCACACAGTTTAATCTGCCTTTGATGTGTTTGCTTTAAGCCCAGTGGTTTCTTATTAGAAAGTACTTTTGTTTCTTCTAATCATTCATCAGCATTTCTGTGTGAACACAGAAGTGTTTAACAGAACCCTCTGACCGTCCCCCTCACACATCAGCTGTTCTTCCATTAAGAAAAAATCTTTTGTTGAAATAAATGCTGAGATGTCTGAATCTGGAGGACATATTTTTAAAAGGTGCATTTGGGGTTATGTAATTTTATGTGCCAAAATCACATGCATCCTGATTTTCCACATTTATTACAATATTTATACATTCATGTAAGGAAACAGAATCAAACACTAACTTACAGACCTCTGTGGTGTGTGTTTCATGCCAAGTCCCTGGCACACTTTTGGCTCAGGCCAGCTATCCATGGAATAGTTCAGGGAAGCTCATAGCCCTAAAACTGCATCCAGTAGGGATGCAGCCATCCTTTTCCAGGGAGGAAGAAAGTTCAAGGCCATAGACAAAGAGCCAGATCAGGGCACTTGTCCTGTGAGCCAGGGCTACCAGTCTGAGGCTGGGTTTTTTGGCAGTACAGGCCAAATCTCCCTCTTATTTAATGTGGTTTTGTATTACTTCTGTGAAAAATAAAATACTGAGGTAGGTGACTTTGATTAAAGGACATTTACAACACAGGACTTAGTGTGCTCATTGGTTGCATTTTTCCTCTGCTCGCTTTCAGAGTTTTTTTGTTGTTTTTTTTTTGTTTTTTTTTTTTTTTTTTTTTCCCCTGGAGTATTTGGCAGTGCCAGCAATCCACTGTATTTTTGAAGAGTGTGGGGTGATCTCTGCACTGATTGACTGCACTGCAGAATGTGGAATCCATTGGTGTTCGTCAGGTGACACAAGACCACAGAACTTAGAACCAGTGTATTCTCATTTTCTGTTATCTATTAGTTTGCTTAATGCCCATATAAAGAGCTTTTTTGTTTTAAATCCTTTGTGTATAACTGGATAAGAATATTTTACCTTCAGATATTATATAATAACATTTTATATGAAATTTATGATTGTGAGAGAATCAATGGTGCCATTAAGTAACCTTTTTCTGTGGTTTGTTTGTTTTTAATTTTCTGTTTGTTTGAGAAAGCTCATTGGATAAAATCTTTTGAATACAAGGCATTATCATATGTTTAGCTTTTTTTGAAAAACAAAACAAAACAAAAACAAAAACAAGAACAAAATAAACCAAACATTTTGGAGAAAGAATACTTGAGTAAAAATTTCTTGGGTAGAAGGAAAGTCCTTTGGAATGACAACTAGTGAGTTCTAAACTTTCCTTTTCTTTGGTCTAATAAAAACTTCCTCTGTCCCTGCAAGGTTTGCTTGTCACTGTAACAGCAGAGCTGATGGACACCACACACTCTAACTAAAAGCTGTCATTGTGAGATCAATATCATAGCTGACATGAGAATAATTCAGACTTAATCCAGTGCCTAGAATATAGAATGATTAATGGCTTTGATATAAAAGAGTCAATTAATTCTATGAATACTTCAGGCAGTCACCAGAATTTCAATTTCTCCTTTTGGTATGAAACAAATCTGGCATGGTTCAGGTTGATGCAGAAAGAATCCAGTTTTATTTTCACTAATTTAGATTTCAAAACTGAGCCAAGAACCCTACAGGAACACATGCTTTACTCCAATGGTTGTCAGATTAACAAGGAATTGCCTTCACATGGATCAGGCTGCTTTCGCAGGTTGGTGCAGACATTGAGAAGATAATAATCTAAAGATATAATTCAGGCAAGATTTAAAACTCTGCTTGATTTTACATGTGTAGACAATCTCAAAGAGATCAATGGGATTACCCATGTACATAAAGTTAAATCACACATAAATCTTTGTGAAGCTGTGACCCAAGGGTCCAGCCTTGCATTTATCTTCAATATGGATTTTAGTTCTTGAGGCAATTTCATTGATGACCTAAATATGCTCACACACGGCAGTGTCTCAAATTCATGGCTGCAAGTATCTGATTAATCAGGTCCTTAGATAATGTGAGGAGTGGCAGAAAAGAGAATTTCATTTTCAATCTGTTCACTTTCAATATTGTAACTCCAACCAGCTCTAAATTATTCTCTTTCCTTGCATTTCTGAAAAGACTTGTTCATTAGTGCTAAATTACTAGGTTTTTTCAGTCTTCATCAGGACTTCCAATTCCACAACATATGGTTCTTAACTTTAGTTTATAATTAGATTACTAGTGATAAATTGGTCTCCCCCTTACCTGAGTTTGGATTAAAATATATTTGATTTTTTTATTATTATTATGACTGGTTTAGTGTTCCCTTTCCCATAGAAATTTTCTTCACCATTTTGTTTCCCTTGGGAAATGGGATCTACCCTCATGTAACTGCTTTGGTTTTGACCCTTTGACACTCTTTGATGTCTATTTAAGAATCTCCAATTAAATGTAACTGGGTTCAGCAGAGGACTGACCCCTTATTTGTACAGCTGTATCACAATTTCTTCTCCACAAGAATTTCAAATAGTATTATTTAGTATTCATCTCTTCTCAATAAATACATATCAGAAAAATCGTTTTTATACTTATTGGGGGTCTCTGAAGCATACATGCATCTGCCTTAAAATTCTAGAACATCTTCTATGGTTATTAAACCTAAATGGATTCTGATCACTCTCCTTTGAAGGACTATTACCTGAAAATTTTCTGTCTTCAACACTGCAGTTCTATAAGCCTGAAAGATATTTTTTTCCTAATAAGCTTCTTCATTAAATACTGGTTTTCCATTCTGACACTGAGTCTCAACACAGTGTAGCTCAATAGAATTCAGTAAAATTGTGCTGATATGGAACTACATCAAAAGTAGAGGAAACGACCACACCAATCTAAAATATAAGGTTTGGAACCACCATTCTGGTTTTCCCTCCATGAAAAACCTGTATTAACTAACAGCAGTGCAATTATATTGATCCAATTACCTGTGTGAAATCAGAATCAACCCCAACATAAAATGATTAGACAGCTGGACACTGGAAAAATGCAACAATTCATATTTTTAATCATCTGCCAATCACTCTGTATGGAAGGAAGGAAGGAAGGAAGGAAGGAAGAGAGTCTATTTACTTGTTAGCAGAAGAAAAAGAATGCTTATGAAAGAGAAAGGCTGTGGAAGAGCTACCAGGATTTAGGGGAAGACAATGTGATTTAGGAGAAGGTACCTTAATGCCTTAATGCTTGGTTCTGTTTCATGTTTTTGGGGTTTGCATCTTTTTCCCTCACCAAGTCACCCAGACGTTCATGGTCACCTAGACCTGTCTTCTCCCTGTCTGTTATGCCTCCTGGCAAGAAAATAGAATTTCCATCCCTAAAAATCATTCCACAATCCAAAAACTATTTCAGAATCTCAGTAATGTTTTGATTTGGCAAAACAATATCTCTGAAAACTGTCAAATAAAAATAGTCCAATGTTCCACTTGCCATGTGCTTGTTAAAATAATCAGTAGAATCGTATTCGGGACTGCATTCATCTCACAAAACTTCACATGTATGGGTAAGGCACGTAGGGCACACTATCTGCCAAGACTTCCTGCATCTGATGTGGAGGATACCTAAAGAGGCAGCTTATCCCATTTTCCTGGGATGAATAAATACATTCCTTGATGTGCTGTTCCTTTAATCACAAGGGCTGCCTAAATATCTAGAATTGACTGGATGCCAGTAAGACAATGATGTGAAATAATGTATATTCTAAACCAAGAGAGCTGAAAAACCTCATGAAACAAAACATAGCTAGAACCCACCCCCCCAAAATACGGATGTCATGTAAAGGAACAGGAAATTTGAGGGGGTTTGTCTAGATTTGAAAAGCCATGGGTGTACTCATCCTTTTGAACAATGCTGCGTCTTCTTTAGTCAGACTGCCAGCAAAGGGTCTGGCAACATTGTGGAGAGTTTTATAGTTATAGGCATGTGTGCTGACGTGACAGGGCCTCTGGTCTTTCCATGCTCACTATCAGCAGAGTCCTAATCCCAGGAGACTCGTTCTGCATGGTTTGTTGGGCACTCTGATCAGCCAGGAAAGAGGAACTATTTTACAAACTGTGGACTTACAAATTTTCTAAGTTACACAAGAACAAGATTCGCAATATATAGAAGCTCACAAGCTTTGTACAGACTCTCTCACATGATCCTTTATATTTTTTGTCACTTGAAATGTTGCTTAATGTTCTTATCTGAGTGTCCAATTATATTTAGTGTTCCACAGTGGGATGCAAATTTTCTCTTTTAATTTCCCAATAAATTTCACTAAGTGTCTTCCCTTCGTCAGGCAAAATTTCTGTCACTTCAAAATACTGCCGTAGTTTTGTGTCATTGCTTCTTTAAACAATTTCCAGAAGCTGTAATGAGGCAGGGAGGCAGATGCCTAGAAATTTCAGAAGAAGCCCTCACATTGCACAAACTTCTCTGACTCACTGTCTTAGCTGACTGGAGCTGAGGTTTCTTGTGGTCTGCTGCTCTGTGTGATGCCAGCTATGTTACTGTTTCAAACAACTATTTCATAAAACTATCTAGCAAAAGCCGACCTATGAATCATTAACAAGGTTGTTTACAAGATGACTTTCATATTCCTCGTGCTTTTCTATAGTAAATTTCCACTTTAACACAAGCCACAACTACACCCTTAAGTGGAAATTCATTACCCTTAAGCTGAGTGAAGATTTCTGCAAACAGAGTTTGGCTTTTGTGCTGGTTGTTAACGATTAACATTTAATGTGTTCTGACAACGTGTTCAGCCAAGTGCAAGACAGCACTGGAGACTGTCCTCAGATGTGGGGCTTAGGAAAACAGTGCATGTAGCACAGCTTGTCAATCCAGAGAGCCAACCACAGAACCTGGAGTTACAGGTTCCTGTGGAGTTTATTCTGTAGGTGACAGGATCCTGCCAGAAGCACAGGCAGGAGAACCCCTTCTATCCACTACTTTCATACAGAATAACCAACTGGTTGAAGTCGGAAGGGACCACAGTGGTCATCTGGTCCCACCTCCCTGCTCCAGCAGGGCCATCCCAGAGCACAGGGCACAGGATTGTGTCCAGATGGTTCTGCAATATCCCCAGTGAGGAGACTCCACACTCTCTCTGGACAATCTGTTCAGGGCTCGCTCACTGCCCAGGGAAGAAGTTCTGCCTCCTGTCCAGGTGGAACCTCCTGGGCTCAGCTCCTGCCCGTTCCTCTGGTGCCATTGCTGGCCCCCCGGAGCAGAGCCTGGGCCCTGCTCTGAGCCCTCCCTGCTCACAGGGACACACAGGGATGAGGGCCCCTCTCAGCTGGGGCTCCTCTCCAGGATGGACAGCCCCAGCTCCCTCAGCCTTTCCCTGTCACAGCTGCTCCAGGCCCTGAATCATCTCTGCAGCCTCTGCTGGCCCCGCTCCAGGAGCTCCCTGTGCCTCCTGTGCTGAGGATCCCAGAGCTGGACACAGCTCTCCAGATGTGCCTCCCAGGGCTGGGCAGAGGGGCAGGATCACTCCCTGACCTGCTGGCACTGCTCTTCACTGTGCACCCCAGGAAACCACTTACCTTGGCCCTCGGGGTGCTGCTACCTCATGGACATGCTGTTGTCCACCAGGACCTCCAGGTCCTTCTCCACAGAGCAGCTTCCTGGCAGGTCACTCCCAGCCTGTGCCGGTGCATTGAATTATTTCTCCAATTAAATGCAGGACACTGCATTTGCCTTCACCAAATTTCAGAGAGTTCTTCTCTGCCCATCTCCCCAGCCTGTTGAGGTCCCCCTGAAGACCTACCCATCACTCTGGGTTACTTCTTTTACAGCTCAAAATTTGAGCAACAGTGTGTGAAAACATCTTTGATAGCACAGAGGGGGCAAGTTGAGACAGGAGCAGAACAGGAATAGAGAATTCTGTGGCCATGTAGAAAGTGACCCATAGAATTACTGGTGCTGAGATGGCCATTTTTGTATTATAGTTAAGTGCCAGCCATAAATGTTGGCTACACATGAACAGCACACAGAGTGAGCGAAGATGGTGGATTTTCCACATAAAATGTGGATGTCTGAGTTCAGTCATCTCAGGTAGCTCCTGTTGTGTTTTGGCGTACATTTCTTGGCACTTCTTTTGCCTGAATCCTTCCCTCCTACCCTGTAAACTGGATTGTAACAAAACCTCCATTTTTCACACACCCAGTAAAGGCTGAGTGCTCCCATTCTCAACCCTGAAGAAAGATCCTAAGCATGGAAGAGAAGAGATGGTGAGAAGAGAAACTGGGTATGGCAAATTAGGGAATTTGTGTTGAGGCCACAGAAATTTGATGTTTTTCAAGTGTTAGCATGTGTTATCAGACAATAAAATATCCATAGTATCTTAAAGAAATGGTGGAGATTTGCAGTAATTTTCCAGGCTTTACTTAATTTTCAAACATGAAATATGGGATACAGGCAAATGTGTGATTGGTTAAAAATAGTTTCTCCCATTGATTTTTTGCCCTTGAAAAATCAGTCAAAATGTAGATAATTTGCAGCATTTTACCAGCTTTCACCAGTGCTCTTATTGATGTCCTGATTTTTTGCTTTAACCACTAGACAGGAGCTCAGGTTATGAGCTTCCCCACCCCAGTCCTATTGTTTTTCTATGTAATACAAGAGTAAACTTCACTCAAGAAATAAAGGCTGCCACAAGGAAGAAATGCAGTGATGCTGATTGGTGTCACTTGGAAGGTGCTGAAAAGTGGCAGTGTTTTCCCTTCAACTAAAAGGCAGTAAAGTCTGAGACAGGAGTTAAGGATGACTGTCAGCCAAATTTGATAAACAATTTGTGAAAAGAAAGCCAAAAGTAGAGGTGCCAGAGTCACATCTACAGCAAACTGAATGAGTCTGATTGGGAATAAGGCACAAAATGCACTGAAAAACACCCATAAAATCAGCAGACATCTGACTGTAAAGTCTCTCCAAACACAGGTTTTGAGATGTTTTCTCCATAACATCATGGGGCATTTCAGAAAAATTAATAGCTCCTCTCATACAAATATTCAAACATTCCCACTGACTCTGTGCAATGTTTGGGGTTTTTTCATATTTCTTCCTTGTCTAAGATTTCTATTCCTAATTTGAATATAACATGCCCAGATTTTTCCTTGTAAATATAACCAAGAAACCATAACTGTACTTTATGAGATTAAAGAATTAAAAGATTCAGACAAGCCTGTAAAATGGGATGGATTCTTTAGCTTCCAGAAGTTTTAGCTTTGATCATCCTCCATAGGCTGGGATTAACTTCAGGGGCACTACACCTGGTTTAAACAGTAGGAAAATGTAGAATCATGTGAAAACGGTGGGTCAAATCTATGTGTGCAGTGAGTCACCACAGGTAATACAAAGCATTATTCTGCATTTGCTACTGATTTACTGAAAAACAAAGAGGTCCTGACTGCGTTGGAAGATTAAAACTTTTTTGCCACAAACTTTTTCATGTTTTCACTTCTTCCTAAGGAAAACCTGTTTAGGATTAACTCTCCTTGGAAAACCTCTGCGTGCAGTTTAAGCATAAGCCATTCATTGTGTGAAAAGAAAACTTTGGCCAAAATACTGTACATAGCCTGACAAATTTTTACTCTATTTTACATATTTACAAATTTTTACATATTGGAAATATGGAACTGAGACTGCCTATAGTTCTCAGAGGGTTGGTCTGTATTCATTACCAAACTGGAAAAAAAAAAAAAAAAAATTGCGTAGGAATTATAAAACTTAGACCATTTAAGAACTATGTACAGTAACAGCAAGAAATGTTATTAAGATTGTGAATTTGCCTTGGAGACATAACCAAAGGTATTTCCACTCAGCTCAGTGGAATATGTGGGGATGGTCTCAGTAAGACCTCCTTGGGTTTGCAGGATTTAGGAGCCACATGCAGAATTTGGGGGACAGAGTGTTTATTCAGCGAATGAAACATTACACTTATACATATTTACCAAATGCATGTTTAAAATGAAAGTTTAGCAGCATCAAAACTCTTCTGAATTTGGGACTGTTTAGAACAGTTTGCAAACTTTTTCCTTGTTCCCGAGGCACAGTGATGTAGAAGTTGATTTTTTTAAAGTTTGGAGTAACTGTTGTCTTTCTTTGATCGGTCAGAAAAAAAAAAAAAACAAACCCACAAACCCACAGGGGAGAGTGCAGTCAAAGCTTTTTTTTGTGAGCTCAGTTTGCCCTGTACTTGATTTTGGCAATTCAGAAAGGTTGCCCACTTTATCTAGAAAGCTTGCCTGAGAAAAATATTTTCAAAGAATAACATTCCCTTGCAGCTTCCTCTGACAAGGCTGACTGCAGTTTTCTCTGCAGGATGTAAAGTAAGTTTAGGCATTGCCAAACAAATAGGATTAACAGTGTTGTGTGCTGCATCGTGTGTCTTATAAGAATGACTCTTCTCCAAAGTTCCGAGGCTGGATTTTGATCCAGAAGCCAAAAGAAAAAAAAACGCCACTGATGTCCAAAAATGAAAGCACTTTCTGCCCAAAGAGAAAATGAGTTTCTCTAGTTGGATACAAAAATTCCAGTCATCACCAAAATGAATATATTCCAGCAGGTCCAGTGGAGGATGGTTTAGGGTCTGGAGCACCTCTGGCAGTGAAAAAATGCTTTCATCAGCTAAAAAAGGGTAATTGGATGACAACAATTTTGTTAGTTGAAGATGGCAATGATGCACATGAATCTGAAATCATTATATCCTTTAATCACTTCTCCGGTTCTTTAATTTTTCATTTTGGTATGAACTTGGTGCATAAATTAAATTTCTAACATTGACAGCTTTATAAACTCACTTGACCTAAGTCAGCATAACCTCACTGACTTCCAAAAAGCAAAGTTCATTTACAAGAACCAAGATGCTGTGTTTTTAATGTGTTCCCATAACATTATTCCTGCACATCAGCACGTTCTGAGTGCCTGTCTGTGTAACATACACAATGGCCTTCAAGCCCCCCCCAATAAAGGTTTATTGGAAATACAATGGAAAGATTTATTAACTTAGAGTTTGGATGTGAAAATGCTAACCATAGACTACCCAAACAAAATCAGTGGGATTGCATCAATTTAGAGCAGTGAAAAATCTCACAAGTAGTGACCTCTTTCTTAAAAATATTAGATTTTTTTTCCCCATTGAGAGATCACTTTGGTTTCTGTTTCTATTTTTTCCTTTACATATAAATTATCTGAGGAATACATAGTAGATAGCTCTGTAATCTTACAGAGATTGAGCTGCTTTTTCTTTTTTTTCTTTTTTTCTTTTTTTTAATTCAAAGTACAAAGGCTGAAGTGCTAAACTTTATGAGGCCTGTAATAGGTCCTTGGCCTGCAAAATAGTAAGGAATAAAAATAAATAATAATCATCTAATACCAAGCACTTATGTCATGCCTTTCATCCAAGGAAGTCAAAACCACTTTATAAACAGCAATGAATTAATAGAGGAATGTTTTGCCACAGGCAAAAGAGGCGAAACAAGAAAACCATCCCTCTACTCCCTGCAGCCTCCTGAACTGCACAAAGGCAATAATTCTGCGAGTGAAAATTACTCTGCTTTTTGGTGCTTATTTCTTAGCACTTCTGGAAACTTGGATCACGCTGTTTTCTCCACACAAAGTCTCTCAGTGTGCAAGAGCCACGTGGCAGGATCAGTTCAAGCAAATGTCAGGACTCCGTAATTTTCTTTTCGTTGTCTTCCTGCCGTGCCACCGAATACCCGGGAAGGAGATGCAAATTAATTACTCATTTCATCCTTTTTTTAGCTCTTAGTTTCACATGGGTAAAAATAACCATTTCATGTTCATGGAAAATGGGGACAGCCCAACTTTCTCAGCCTTTATCAACTTTGTGGCCTCTTCTGGACTCTACCCTAGCCAAGTGCAGCACCAGCTTGGTCTTGGTGGAACCTCAGAGGTAACTGGTGTGACTGGTATGCCCCGCTCCAGGTGAGTTCTGGGGACACTGAGTTTGACGACTTAAGAGGGCACAGAGAAGGAAGGAGAAATCTTGTATTCATACCCAGTGTACATATCTGATAGACTCCTGAGGCGGAGGCTGCACGAGGATGAGGGACAGGTCTGGAAAAGGCTGGCAAGGGTGGTCAGGAAAAGAAAGTTTTCCACATGTGATGAGACTGAACAGACTAAAACTCAACAGCTTGGATATCTGAAGGAGAGCTACGAGGGCGGCCTGCAAAAGTAGCAAATAACGGGGATGAAGTGGCTGAGCAATGATCATTCATTAATTTCTTGCAGAACACGAACTCACAAATACCATAGGCAGTATTGAAATGGCAAATAGTTTGGTTTTGTTTTTTTTTTTTCATTATCCCAGAAGATAATGCCACCACTAAATATGTAAGCACACTTTAAAAAGCTGCAAGAGAAAATCCTGGAGACCAGGCAGATATTAACCACCACTGAACATGTATGAGCTCCAACTGTGGGAGCTTTTGTTTATGATTGCAAAATAGCTCGGAGTACAGATTAGCGTACACATCACGTGCTTAATTCTTCCCCTGTGTACTGAACCAGACAGATCTTTGGTCTTCCCAGGCACATCATTAATTAGTTTCATCATTAGATGAAACTAGATACATTAATATGTATCATCTAAGGTCTGTTAACTAAAATCCAGCTTCTAGACTTGATGCTTGAGGAACTGATTACTAGTTTTAGAAAGGGTAGATTTTATTTGTTCAGGAATAACCTATATCCTTTTATATGATTTAATTTAATCTCTCAAAAACCAACAGGAAAAATTGTACAAAAATATCTTATCAGGTAAAAATCCTCTTGTCTGATTATATATCTGTCATCAGAGGATTTTTAGAGCAGGTTAAATCATCCTGCAGTAGAAGGAGCACTAATATATTTTTTATTGCAAGAATAAAGTTGTTGATTCAGGAAATTGCTTCCTCAACAGAGAAAGTTACTATTAGCACTGATACACCAGAAATCCAGTACACCGTTTTTATGGGCTGTATTATAGACAGGTAGCCAGAAAGAAAAGAAAGTCATTGCTATGCCAACCATCAAAACACATTTTGATAGGGGATGTGGGCTGAGGTTTCAGCATCAATTTCTAATAAAAGACCCAAGACAGGTGTGTAGAAGAAAGTAGTCTAGTATTTTTAGTATCATTGTACACAATTAAAAATAAGAAATCTTTTGGTGATGAAAAAACTGTCCAGGACTTAGATAATAAAAACTAGAACTCAGTCTCCTGTAAAAAAGAGGGAATTCGTAAAGATCAGCAGGGTTGATTTTGTACCTGAAAATTCTGTTCTAAACAGCTGTAGACAGAAAAATCTACGTGCAAAACTGAGAGAAAAATTAAGAATCTTTTAAAAATAAAAACAAATAAACTAAAGAAAGATGCTGGGGATGGCTCAGGCCATTTGATGCTGCTGGCACTGTAAAAATCATCCTGAACAAATCCCATTTTAGCACAGGGAATCTTTGCTGGCATAAAAGCAGCATCTTGCAGCATGCCAGAAAGAAAAAGATGTTTGTGGGAGAGGACAGGGCATGGGACGATTTGGTTGCATGTCACATTCTAGGTGATGTGACGTGGCTTGGCAGCCATTCCTCAGATGACCTCTGAAGTCAGGGTGAGTTAGAGCTGGCCAAATGAGTTAGGAATACAAAATAAGGCAACTGAAGAGACATATAAGAAAACTATTCAATTTTCAAGCCAAACTGAGCCCCTTTTAAGGTCCTTAAAATGCAATCAGAAGTCACAAGAAATTAAAAATATACCAAGAAACATTAGATGAAAGGAAAAAGAAAATGAAAAATTTTAATGGATTGATTATAATTAGTATTAGAAGCTATTTCCCAGGCTCTGTTAATTATTCAGAGAATGTCACACTTCAAAACATAACATGTCAGAGCTTACTGACTTCATGTGTCTATTTCACACTCGCAGAGGTACAAATCCTTGAGACCACTTACGCAGTGATTTATCTTTACTCACATGAGGACACTTTGGCTGTGCTATCCAGAGATATCCAAGGTCTTCCAGAGACACACTTTGGATAAATACTTATTTCCCAATTGTCGGTGTAATTTCCTTACAAACAAACTTGCAATGAAATATCATTTAATTAGGAAGTCAGTCCTGTCATTTTCTTTGTGACTATTGAAAAAACTGCTTTAATAACTGAGTTTGTGATACTTTTTTCACTTTTTTCTGTCTGTTTTACACTTTTCCACTTGCACTCTGCTTCAAAGGTTTTTATTTGGGGAGACAAGAAAGACTAAAAGAAGAAGAAAAATCAAGCAATTTTTAATCTGGTTTAAATAGAAATTTGTAAAAGTTTTAATTTAAGCATATAATATTAGGAAGAAAAATAAGAAGTATAGAGAAGCATGAATTGTATTGATTGAATTTATGTAACAAACCGATTTTGTCCTCCTTTTAGAATGAAACATCTGATTTCAATTAACTTTTTTCTTTTCAGCTTTTGTAGATTCAAGGTTTGCCCTGATGCAGTCAGAGTTGCTCAGTTCTGGTGCTACTGGAGCAGGCTGAGAGCAGGTTTGGGGTTTTCAGTCATTACCTGGTCCCTGGTCTCTATCAGCTGCAATAGGAAAAGGACTAAAACTGACACAGCAAACCATGATTTGATGATGTTATGAGGTGTAGGCCTTAAGATCGATTAACTGTTCAATATTTTAAAAATCACTTGATCCCTGAAAGGCATGCAGTCCAAGATGGGGTCCAGTAACTCAGACAACATAATCCACAAAATTAAAAGCAGGAAAGGCAAATTAGGACTAAATCTCCAGAATATTTTATTGAGATGTCTGCCTTTTGCTTAGAATGTCAAGCAGTGATTTTATTCTTTTGAGGCATGTAAAGCCTCTTCTTTAAAAGGCAATTTGTATGAAGCAACACAATGCAGCTCCCTCCTCAACAGCCCTCCTGTGGAAAAGTGAATCTCTACAGCTCCAGAAGAACTTTGGCTGTTTTGTGGCAGGAAATCAGGGTAATGAAGAGATCTGAGCTCCCCACGTGCCCACGGTGACACTGGCCAAAGAGTTCCTCCAGCTTCAGACAAACAAGCCAGCAGGAATTCCTGCCTGTGGCCAAATGCCAGGATTGAACACTTCCCTGGGCAGCACCTTCCACAAGCCACTAACTCGATGGGATGGCAGTTTCATTACAGCTCCACGGCGTTTATGGAGTATTTAATTACTTTCCTACACCCTGGTCC
>NW_026690289.1:19987-53198 GCF_015227805.2 Hirundo rustica | reverse complement strand
GGCGGTGTTTCTTGTGAGCCAATAGACTTTCCCGTCCTCTTGACAGGTTGTTAAATGGGAGTGGTTGAAGCAACGGGGGTTTAGATTAGTGTGGACCCTTATTAATGACCCAAGATGTTCCCTGTCATAGAGAGGATGGTAGCACTTGGTACAGGCATTGTGCTCACTCTCTATGGCGCTCTTCACGAACAGGACTAATACTAGTCGTCCCAAGAGTCCAGTGTGAACCATTCTCAGTGCAGTCATCTCACCTGGCCTTGCCTCTTGGGGTTGGGGAATTTCATTGGGATGGTGACAGGGTTTCCCCCTTCCTCCCTTTTCCTATCAATTTGGTGGTTTCCCGGGAAATGCTCTGTGGGAGATTTGGTTGGTTAGATGAGCTCTACTGTTAGTAAAGAACCAACTTTAAAACTTAACCCTTATAAATAACTGTAATTACAACATGTACAATTTCTTAATGTAAAAAAAAGAGCTTAACAAACTTGAAAACTTAAAACTTTTTACAACCACCTTTATAACTCCTAAACCAAGTATATCAGTCCTTAATGGACTTTTATGACCAGTTCTTATCTGTTCTTTCAGCCAACTGGTGGTTTCTTTCTTTTAGAAGTCACTTTGAGATTGCTTGAATTGGGTATTGCAACCCACTCTGGCAAACTTGTTGATGTCTCTGCAGGATCTGGTCCACTATTTGGAGGTGGTACATGTCCTTTTACTGGAGTAATATGAGTCCAGCCTTTTTCTTGAGTCTGTACCACGGTGTATGAGGTGAGTAGCACCTGGAAGGGACCTTCAAATTCAGGGGTTAATGGAGTGTTGTTCCATGACTTTATTAGCACCTAATCTCCAGGACTAATTTGGTGCACATTAGAGTCCAGGGGAGATGTCTGGGGAAGATATAGTTTTTTCCCTAAGCTTTACAAGGTTTTTACAATAGTCTTTAGGTACTTTTGAGTTATTTCCTCTCCTTCTAAATAATTTCCTGTACTATACGGGGTTATCAGGAAGGGGAGTCCAAACATCATTTCATAGGGGGAAACCCCTATGTCTGAGCGAGGTCTTGTTCTAATCCGTAAGAGGGCGAGAGGTAAACACTTGAGCCAATTCATCTGGGTTTCTTCAATTAGTTTAGTTAACACATTCTTGGGGGTTTTATTTATTCTCTCTACCCTACCAGAGCTTTGGGGGTACCACGGGGTATGTAGTCTCCATTTTATGCCTAAAGCTTCAATTACTTTATGTAGAATTTGAACGACAAAGTGGGGGCCTCTATCCGAATCAATGTTGTTGACTAACCCGTATCGGGGGATGATTTGTTCTAGTAAAATTTTTACAACTACATCAGCTGTTTCTTTTCTAGTTGGGAAGGCCTCCACCCACTGGGTGAGATGGTCTCCTATGACTAATAGATGTTTATAGCTTTGGGTAGGTGGCATTTCAGTAAAGTCAATTTGGATATTTTGAAATGGTCTCAAGGCTAGCTCTCTCCCTCCTGGTGTGGTCTTCCTCAATATTTTCTGATCTACCTTTTGACAAGTTACTCACCCTCGAGTTATGGGTTTTGCTAGTTCATATATTCCAATGCATAGATTTTCTCTTAAAAAGTGATCACAGAGTCCTTGGACTCCCCAATGGGTTAGTTCATGTATTTCTGTTAATACTCTCCGGGCTAATGCTTTGTTCAAAAACTTGTGCCCATCAGGTGTTAACCATTCTCCTTGTTTCCTTTGGTATATGTTTAATTCTTTTATCATTTTTAATTATTTCTCATTGAATATTGGCTTTTCCTTCTCTTCCCTTCTATCTGATGGTTCAGTTAACTTAAAGATTTTTATGGGTTCCCCTAAATCTAACGTGGCTTCAGGCCATTTAGGAACGGGAGGTGGAGCTTCCTTTGTTCCTGAGTGACTCATCATAAGAGACCACCGGGGAGCGCGGCGACCCGGAGCGCGGCGAACAGGAGCAGGCAAACAGGGTCACAGCGCAGGGTCACAGCAGTTTGCGCAGCAGTTCGCGCAGGCAGGGCAAGCAGGCGGGGCTGCTGATGGTTGCTACTTTGGTGTAGTGTTTATATTGGTTTATTAATCTTGGGCTTTCTCCTAAACAATGGTTTCAACCCGGTCAAAATCTGTGGTTGGTACAGGTGTATGTGACCAAGTAGAGCCCTCCAAAAAGAATGTGTCTGTACAGACCCATTCCTGTCCGGAGTGTTTGAGCTTGTCAGTGGCTTCAGGGGATGTTGTGAAAAAGGCCTGCCTACGGTGTGAACAAGTGAATGACCTCCTTTTGCTAGTGGCTGAGCTTAGGGAGGAAGTTGAAAGATTAAGAAGTATCAGAGATAGTGAAAGGGAAATAGACTGCTGGAGTTCAGCCCTTACATCTTTAAGGGAGGCCCACCAGGAGTCAGAGGACCCATATGCCTCTCGCTCTCAGGCAATAGAGGGGCACCTGGTAGATGAAGGGGAATGGGAACGGGTCCCTGCTCGGGGAGGTAATAACAATAATCCCTCCTGCCCTCCATCCCCTAGCCAGGTGCCACTTCAGAATAGGTATGAGGTCCTGGATCTAGAGAGCCAGACAAATAATTTAGAAGAAAATTACCTGCTCAGTGAGACTTCCAATTACAACTTGTCTAAAAAACAGATTATTACCTCTAACATCAAGAAAAAAAGAAGGGTGATCGTAGTGGGTGATTCCCTTCTGAGGGGGACAGAAGGCCCCATATGTCGACCTGACCCATCCCACAGGGAGGTCTGCTGCCTCCCTGGAGCCCAGGTACGAAACATTACTGAGAGACTTCCTAGGCTGATTCGGCCCTCTGATTATTACCCACTGCTGATACTCCAGGCTGGCAGTGATCAGATTGAAAAGAGGGGTGTCAAGGCGATTAAAAGGGAGTTTAGGGCACTGGGTCAAGAGGTTGATAGGACAGGTATACAAGTAGTGTTCTGCTCAGTTCCTTTGGTGGCAGAGAAAAATGATGAAAGAAATAGGAGAACCCACATCTTTAACAAATGGCTCAAGGGTTGGTGTTATCGGCAAAATTTTGGATTCTTTGATCATGGAGCAACCTTTATGGCACCTGCTCTACTGGAATCAGATGGGATACATCTCTCTGTTAAGGGCAGGAGGTTTTTAGCCAATGAACTGGCAGACCTTATTGAGAGGGCTTTAAACTAGGTTTGAAGGGGGAAGGGGATGCATCTGGGCTGTGTGGAAGCAGGCCCAAGGATGATAAGACTGTGTTAAGGGAGAAATCAGTAGCCCAGCTAAGGTGCATGTATACCAATGCACGCAGCATGGGTAACAAACAGGCAGAGCTAGAGGCCATGGTGCATCAGAGGAACTATGATATTGTTGCCATCACAGAAACGTGGTGGGATGACTCACATAGTTGGAGCACTGCACTAGATGGCTACAAGCTCTTCAGAAGAGACAGAAAAGGGAGAAGAGGTGGAGGGGTGGCCCTTTATATTAGGGGAGTTTTGGATGTCACAGGTATTGAAACTAATGATGATGAATTAGAGTCCCTATGGGTAAAAATTAAGGGGAAAGCCAACAAGGCTGACATCCTCCTGGGAGTCTGCTATCGTCCACCCAATCAAGATGAAGAGGTGGACAACTTATTCTATAAGCAACTGAACAATGTTTCAGGATCATCAGCCCTTGTTCTTGTAGGTGACTTCAACCTACCAGACATCTTCTGGGAACTTAATACAGCAGAAAAACAGCAATCTAGAAAGTTTTTAGAGTGTGTGGAGGATAACTTTTTGTCACAACTGGTGAGCAAACCCACCAGGGGAGGGACTGTGTTAGACCTATTGTTCACAAATAGAGATGGACTGGTGGGTGATGTGGAGGTTGGAGGCCGCTTGGGGCACAGTGATCATGAAATTATAGAATTCTCGATAATTGGTGAAATAAGGAGAAATATCAATAAGATCTCTACAATGGACTTCCGGAGGGCAGACTTTGGCCTATTTAAGAGACTTATTCAAAGAGTTCCTTGGGAAACAGTCCTTGAAAACAAAGGAGTCCAGGAGAGATGGGTGTGCTTCAAGACGGAAATCTTGAGGGCACAGGAACAGACTGTCCCTGTGTGCCGAAAGACGAGTCGACGAGGCAAACGTCCAGTCTGGATGAGCAATGAGGTTTTGAAGGAACTTAGAAATAAAAAAAAGATGTATCATCTTTTTAAGGAGGGACTGATTTCTCAGGAAGTATTTAAGGGAGCTGCTAGGGCATGTAGAAAAAAAATCAGGGAGGCCAAAGCCCAGTTTGAACTTAACTTAGCAACTTCTGTTAAAAACAATAAAAAAAGTTTTTACAAATATATCAATGATAAAAGGAAAGGTATAACCAACCTTGGTTCCTTATTGGATGAGGCAGGCAACTTAGTAATTAAAGATGAGGAAAAAGCGGAAATGCTTAATGCCTCCTTTGCCTCAGTCTTTATTGGTAGGACAGCTTATCCTCAAGACGACTGTCCTCAGGGGTTGGTAGGTGGTGCCAGGGATCAGAATGGTCCTCTTGTTATCCAAGAGAAGGCAGTCAGAGAACTGCTGGGACACTTGGATATTTATAAATCAATGGGACCAGATGGGATCCACCCTAGGGTGATGAGGGAGCTGGCAGATGAGCTTGCGAAGCCGCTCTCCATCATTTATCAGGAGTCGTGGCTCACTGGCGAGGTTCCAGGCGACTGGAAACTGGCCAATGTGACACGCGTTTACAAAAAAGGTAGGAAGGAGGATCCTGGTAATTACAGGCCAGTGAGCCTGACCTCAGTACCAGGTAAGATAATGGAGCAGTTCATACTGAGTGCTATCACACAGCACTTAGAAGATGGCCAGGGTATCAGACCCAGTCAACATGGGTTTACAAAGGGTAGGTCATGTCTGACCAACCTGGTCTCCTTCTATGACCAGGTAACTTGTCTGGTAGATGCAGGAAAGGCTGTGGATGTTGTCTATTTAGACTTCAGCAAGGCCTTTGATACTGTCTCCCACAGCATACTCCTAGATAAGCTGGCAGCCCACGGCTTGGACAGGAGCACTCTTCTCTGGGTTAGGAACTGGCTGGATGGCCAGGCCCAGAGAGTGATGGTGAATGGTGCAGCATCCAGCTGGCGACCAGTCACCAGTGGTGTCCCTCAGGGGTCTGTATTGGGACCAGTTCTATTTAATATTTTTATAGACGACATGGATGAGGGCATTGAGTCCTTCATTAGTAAATTTGCAGACGACACTAAGCTGGGAGCTTGTGTTGATCTGTTGGAAGGGAGGAGGGCTCTGCAGAGAGACCTAGATTGGTTGGATGAATGGGCAGAGTCCAACAGCATGAAGTTTAATAAGTCTAAGTGTCGAGTTCTACATTTTGGCCACAAAAATCCCCTACAGCGTTACAGGCTGGGGACAGTGTGGCTGGACAGTGTTCAGGCGGAAAGGGGTGCTGGGGGTGCTGGTCGACAGCCGGTTGGATATGAGCCAGCAATGTGCCTTGGTGGCCAAGAAGGCCAATGGCATCCTGGCCTGCATTAGGAATTGTGTGACCAGCAGGAGTAGGGAGGTCATTCTTCCCCTGTACTCGGCACTGGTGAGACCACATCTTGAGTGCTGTGTCCAGTTCTGGGCCCCTCAGTTTAGGAAGGATATTGAGATGCTTGAGCGTGTCCAGAGGAGGGCAACGAGGGTGGTGAGGGGCTTGGAACACAAGCCCTATGAGGAACGTTTGAAGGAGCTGGGGTTGTTTAGTCTGGAGAAGAGGAGGCTTAGAGGTGACCTTATTACTCTCTACAACTTCTTGAAGGGAGGTTGTAGACAGGTGGGGGTCGGTCTCTTCCACCGGGCAGCAACTGACAGAACAAGGGGACACAGTCTCAAGCTACATCAGGGAAGGTACAGGTTAGATATTAGGAAAAAAATTTTCACTGAAAGAATAATAAAGCACTGGAATTGTCTTCCCAGGGAGGTGGTGGAGTCACCATCTCTGGATGTGTTTAAAAAAAGACTGGATATGGCACTTAGTGCTATAGTCTAGTTGAGGTGTTAAGGCATAGGTTGGACTTGATGATCTTAGAGGTCTCTTCCAACCTCATTATTCTGTGATTCTGTGATTCTGTGAAAAAAAAACCCACCCCCAATAAAAACAAAACAACAAAACAAACCTAAAACTCCCCAAAAGAGTTCCCCCAAAAAACAATAAAATCACAAAACAAAGAACAAAACCCCAAAAGAAACAATCAAAATAACTGCAAGTAAAAAAACAATCAAGAAAATGAGAATTTCCCCACAGCAGAGCTTATCCATCCCTCAGTTCCCACACCTGCATGCACACAGGACCTGGGGCTGCAAATAATTAGGATTCATTGGGGACAATTGCAGGAAAAGCAAGTTTCGGACAGGCTTTCAGCAGAACTATTCTCAGCTGAGTAAAAAGGGGCCCCTTTGGCAGCTGCAGGGCCATTGGAAATGCAGACCCTCAGCTCACAGGGGAGAAAAGGGCTCTGAATTCCCTTCCTCTGACACATAAACCATGTGGAATGGGGCCATGAGTGACACTGTGGGATGTTGTGGAACCAAGGAGATCCTTGTGGCACTGCTGGGACCCATGGAACCAAGGGGCCAGTGTGACACTGTGGGGCCTCATGGAAACAAGGGGCCATTGTGAACCTGCAGGGCTGTAACACCCTAGAACTCTTAAATGCTGGGGGTAACCAAAGGTTCCTTTACTTGTGTTTGGTGAATGGGAGAAACACCAACCAGATATTCTCTACATGGACAAATGCAAAGAATATTCTTGGTTGGAAGGGACCCACAAGTCCAACTCTTAAGTGAACAGGCCACACAAGGATTGAACCCCCAACCTCGGTGATACTAGCACCATGCTCTAACCAACTGAGCCAAGGGGTCACAATGACACAAGATTTTACTGGCAAAATACAGACAACAAAGGAACATTGTCAAAGGGTTTAATCCAACATAAAATTCTGCATAAAACTCTTATCACAGCATTAACTTCATTAATTTAGCTAATTTAATCTAAAAAACTTGAACCCTTAAGATGTTAAGTTACCCAAAAATATTCCAGGAATGTAGAAGAAGAAGAAGTATAGAACAAGAGAAAGAAGATCTCTAGGAACACACACATATAGGTACCACCTGCTCGGCTTCCAGTGTTTCTCACAGAAAAACCCCAAAAAAAGGCAGGATCCAGACCATGGGCTGACCTCAACCTCCAGCGTTTAACCCCTGGGCCTTCACGGGCCCACCCCTTGGGTGGGACTTCAGCTGGTTGCCCAATCAGAGTCAGGGTTGGCAGCAACTGCTTGTGTGTGTGATTGACAGCTGAGCCAAGGAGGGTTAGCACTGCCTGTTGTGTGATTGACTGACAGCCTGGCCAATCAGAGCTGTGTTAGCACCACCCATTGTGTGATTGACTGGCAGCCTGGCCAATCAGAGGTGCATTAGCACCATCTGCTGTGTGATTGACAGCTTGGCCATTCAGTGCTGGGTTAGTGCAGCCCCTGCTGCGTGATTGACAGCTCGGCAGGGCTGGGACTAGGGGCGGGGCTCTGTCCCACCACAGACAAAGGCCTGACCCAGCCCTGACCCCACACGGGCATTCCGAACATGCCAAGGTGTCTCAGGACATCGATGTACTCCAGCCTCTGACAGTGACCACGGTGACACTACAGAACCTCATGGAACCATGGATCACTTGTGACAATACGGGTCTGTTATAAATAAATTCTATTCAAATAATCTATGTTTTAGTTACTTAATTGTTAAGTAATTCCATTAAGATTGTTAATGCTAGTTCTGTATAAAGAATTTGCCTTATTCCTGTTTTAATATTGATTTATCACCTTATTTACTTGTTTGTTAATTAAGAATTCACCTTATTACCTGTAGCTCTGCTCCCATTCGCCGGATGGTGTCTGAATATGCAAATAAGAAGAACACTGGAATTCTGGGAACAACTCAAGAATAAGAGACTCTAAAAACCAGGGAACCAAAGTAAAATCCAGGACTGTAGTCACATTTTAGACTAGTGTAAGAGGTACGGGGGTCCGCCGAAACAGCTTTATTTAGTCGCCGTGACCTGAGAAGGAGTCCCCCATCGCTGGATGACCCCTGATCAGTGAAGCGAAACGGACTCCCCAGCAAAGGAAAAAGCCCATGAGGGGGGGTGGGAGTCCCCAGCTTTGCTGTGAAGTGAACCTGTGTGTACCTCCTCCTCCTCCGCGTTGCCAAGGGAGCAAGCAAGCTCTCCCCCGAAGCCAAGCTTGATAATAAAGAAACATAGAAAAGAGCGAGTCTCTGACTCTCTCTTTTTTTCCATAACAATTTTTGGAGGCTCATCCACGGGATCTGGCCACACCTGAAGAGGGACCAAAGACGGGATGGCCGCTTGCCCTTCGGACCTCCGGGACAGCTGGCCAAGCGGGAGCAGCCTGGGACCAGCAACGAGGAGGAGCGCCGGAGGGTGAGCATTCCGGCGGCGGGTAAAGGAGACGTGTGAGTGGGAGTGTGAGAGAGTCGGGGGCCGGCAGCTCGGACCCCCGGAACTGAGTGTGGACCCCTCGGTACTGCGGTTTCGGACCCCCGCGAGGGGGCCGGCCAGGAAAAGGGGGAAGCGAATGATACTGGTGAGTGAGGCATCTCCTTAGGGGCAGAAAGACCCCCCCCCGGGCGTGCAGGGGAAAATAGAGTGCGAGTGGCACGCATTAGGGGCAGGTCCCCCCATAAATGCTAGAGTAGCCTAGGAGAGTTTGGAATCCCTGGAGGGGCGGGAAAACCGTACCAGGGTTGACGGGGTGTCCCCAGACACTGCGGGTGCCGAGAGCTCATGAGAGTCCCTGCTTCCCAGGACTGAGCCAGACGCACCGGAGAGGGTGTGCTGCCGCGGTCTCAGGGAGGAGGCCGTAAACCCATAGCCCGAGGACACCGGGGTGGGGAGTCAGCTTGGAGGCAAGGCGGGCATCCTGCACACACGCACTCATCCCTCTTGCCGAGGCTGCTTCACTGGGGAGAAGTAGTCAAGCCAGTCCTGGTGGAAGGCAAAGGAGTCGGGCCCTGCTCGGGTTGATCCTTGGAAACAAGGAAGGGATACCCCCCCAGGTAACCCGTGCGGAGTCTTGACCTCTTACCTCTGTTTCAAAGAGTGAAGAGGGGAATGGTACTAGTGACAGGGCAGTCTGGTCCAGGGTTCGGACTCAAGGTGTCCGGCCCGGTGGGGGCTAAGGCGCGGGAAGGCCCTGAGGCCCGGAAGGGGATGCCAGTACTAGGGACCCTGTCGTGCGCCGCAAAGCGTGTCCAGAGTCTCAGGGGTGAGGCAAGGCGCGGGGGTACTGTCCTAGGGTAACTTTATGATGCCTGTATCCCCAATCGTCTGTTCTGTTTGTGCTGTATATTGAGTCCTGTGCCTTTAAGACTGGTTCTAAGAGCAAGAAGAAGCGCGGAGTTTGTTTTGAGAAAACTGCCTGACTCCTACACATTCTGCTGCGGACAGCGTGTTCAGCGGAGGCTTGGAGAGACTGCAGGACAGAGATTTTTTTTCTTTGCTTTTAGTTAGTTTCAGCTAGCTAGGGCAGAGAAGTTCCCTGGACTGTTTTTTTCCTTTTTCTTGGAATTGTTTAAACCTGCTCTGGACTGAAAACCCAGGGGAGCACTGGGGGCTGCACCTGCGGCCCACCGGGGCCTGGACCTCGGCATTTTCCAGCAGCGCCGGAGAGACTGGGACTGAGGAGAGGCACTGAGAGAGAGAGCCAAGCTGCACCCACGGCAAGGACTTTCTCAATTTGCCATCTCACTCCAGAAGGAGAGGTTTTATTGTTTCATACTATTCATTCTTTATACTTGTATGCACTTCATTTGTTTAGTAAAATATTTTTTTCCACTTTTCTCCAAAGAGGGTTTTGGGTTTTTTTTCCAGACCGGTTGGAGGGAGGGGCCACGTGTTTTTGCTTCCTTAGAGGGATCCTATACAGGGGTTTTCTCCCAGATTTGTCCCAAACCAGGACATATTTCTAACTGGTGCCCACTGCGGGGCACGAGAGAGTGGAAAAAACTTGTATTGATTATTATTAACTGCATTTTTTTTTTGGTTGTCCTTTGGGTGGGGATTAAACAGTCAGTGGCCATGTTGCTTCTTGAATTCCTAATGTCTCTTAGAATGGAGTCTTTTCTGCATTTCTGTTCCCTAGGCTTTTTTGAGGTCTTAATACCTTTCTGGTCCCTAGGTTTGTTTTCTTACCCAGAAATAGCTCCAATATTGTCCCTAACATACAGCTTTTACACTAGGGATGCACAAATTAGAATAGTTATTTTGCTGGGTTCGGTGATTATGGTTTACAAGAAGCTTATAAAGATACTGGAGTTTGTTCTGGGTATGTTCAGTTTATGGTTTTTTCGTCCTACCCTGCGTCCTAGTTCCAGCAGCATGTTTTGGGGATTTATCAACAATTGCACCCAGTTTGTTAGAGGAGGAGTAGGGGATGAGGCTCTTCAGCCTCTTCTTTCCTTCTTCTCTTTTGAGTCAGTTACATCACTTTTGGAGAAGGTTCAGCATCTCCTGAATGTTAAAGACACCACCTTCCTGGTATTTCACCTGGTGAGCTTCCTCTATACGGTTTATAGCTTTTCTAGAATGAGTCACACACTGCTAAACACTGTAGGGCAGCAGATAGAGGCAAGGGAGCAGGGAGATAAATCAGTCACTCAGGCTGCAGCCAACCCCACAGCTATTCAGGCTGCAGCTAAACCAGACAGTGAGGCTAAGACACCAGCAGTTGCTGCAGTAAAGAAGGGAAAGAAGCACACGGACAAAACCGATCGACCAGTAGACGATGATTCAAGTGAAGGATCCTCAATGCCTCCTGACACCCAGTCAGGAGTCAAACCACCTGACACACAATCAGAAGCTGAAGCAACTGGTGATACACAGTCAGAAGCCGAACCAACTGATACAAAATCGGAAGCCCAACCAACTGGCACAAGATCGGGAGTCCAACCAACTAGCACACGATCAGGAGCCCAACCAGCTGCTACAACATCAGGAGCCCAACCAACTGCTGCAAGAGCAGGAGCCCGACCAACTGCTGCAAGAGCAGGAGATACTATTGAGTCCTTTTCCCTGAAGGACCTTCGTGGCCTAAGAAAGGATTATACTCGACGACCTGATGAATCTATAATTAGTTGGTTAGTCCGTCTTTGGGATGCTGCAGGCGAGGCTACAATACTGGATGGCACTGAAGCGAGACATCTGGGATCCCTGTCACATGATCCAGTTATTGACCAAGAAATTATGAGGGAGGCTAGTCCTTGCAGTCTCTGGGAACGGGTCCCGGGAAGTGTGGCACAAAGATATCTGTGTGCCGACGATCTCTATATGCAGCAAACCCAGTGGAAAACCATCGAACAAGGGATCCAGTGCTTGAGGGAAATGGCAGTGGCGGAGATTGTCTTCTCAGATGACATAAACACTAGGAACCCCGACTTGGTACCATGTACACCTGTGATGTGGCAAAAAACTTGTACGACTTGGGCCACAAGAATACTCCTCTGCTTTAGCAATAATGAAGCGGGATGAGACAGAGGAGACCGTGCTTGATATGGCGAAGAAGCTCCGAACATATGCAGATGCTGTGCATGGTCCAACACATGCAAGAATTGCAGCTCTGGAAACACAGGTGCGGGGATTAGCAGACAAGATGGAGGAGAATCACAAAGAACTCAAGGAGGACATTCTCCAGATCTCTGCAGTACAAGTTAGGGGCTCTGGCACCACACGCAAACGTTCCCTAGATAGAGAGGGAAAAGGCATCCCATGGGCTAAGCTGTGGGTCCTCCTGCGTGAATGTGGAGAAAACATGAAAAGATGGGATGGAGAATCTACTGATGCTATGACACAACGGCTGCATGAATTGTTGGATGGCAAGACTGTGAGAGGAAGTTCCAGCAAGAAGGAAGCAGGTCCAGTTACCCAGGGAAATAAAGATAATCAGGCTTAGAGGGGCCCTGCCTCTAGCCAGGTAGAGGCTAGGGAAAACCGTGTTTTTTGGACTGTGTGGATTCGTTGGCCTGGCACATCAGAACCACAAAAATACAAGGCCTTAGTTGACACTGGTGCACAGTGCACATTACTTCCATCAAGACATGTGGGGGAAGAATCTGTTTCCATTGCTGGGGTGACAGGGGGTTCACAAGATTTTACTTTGGTGGAGCTGATGTGAGCCTGACTGGAAATGAATGGAAGAGACACCCTATTGTGACTGGCCCAGAAGCTCCATGCATTTGGGGCATAGACTTCCTCCGAAATGGGTATTTCAAAGACCCAAAGGGATTTAGGTGGGCATTCGGGATAGCAGCTGTAGAGACAGAGGGTGTTAAGCAGTTGAATACCTTGCCTGGACTATCAGAGAACCCATCTGCTGTAGGTCTTCTGAAGGTGGAAGAGCAACAAGTGCCAATTGCCACTTCAATAGTGCATCGCTGACAGTACAGAACAACTCGAGATGCTGTGATCCCCATCCACAAGATGATCCGTGAGCTGGAGACACAAGGGGTGGTCAGCAAAACCCACTCACCCTTCAACAGCCCCATCTGGCCTGTGCGCAAATCTGACAGAGAATGGAGATTGACTGTGGACTACCGTGCCTTGAACGAAGTGACTCCACCATTGAGTGCTGCTGTGCCGGACATGCTGGAACTCCAGTACGAGCTGGAGTCCAAGGCAGCAAAGTGGTATGCCACAATTGACATTGCCAATGCATTTTTCTCTATTCCTCTGGCTGCAGAATGCAGGCCTCAGTTTGCTTTCACCTGGAGGGGCGTGCAGTACACCTGGAACCGACTGCCCCAGGGGTGGAAACACAGCCCCACCATCTGCCATGGACTGATCCAGGCTGCACTGGAAAAGGGTGAGGCTTCGGAACATCTACAGTACATCGATGACATCATTGTGTGGGGAAACACAGCAATGGAAGTGTTTGAGAAAGGAGAGAAGATCATCCAGATTCTCCTGAAGGCTGGCTTTGCTATCAAGAAGAGCAAAGTTAAGGGACCTGCTCGAGAGATCCAGTTTCTAGGAGTAAAGTGGCAAGATGGAAGGCGTCAGATTCCCACTGAAGTCATCAACAAGATCACAGCAATGTGTCCACCAACCAACAAAAAGGAAACACAAGCTTTCCTAGGCGCCATAGGTTTCTGGAGGATGCACATTTCTGAGTACAGCCAGATTGTGAGCCCTCTCTACCTGGTCACCCGCAAGAAGAATGATTTCTGCTGGGGCCTGAACAGCAACAAGCCTTTGCCCAGATCAAGCAAGAGATCGCTCATGCAGTAGCCCTTGGCCCAGTCAGGACGGGACCAGAAGTAAAGAATGTGCTCTACTCAGCAGCCGGGAACAATGGCCTGTCCTGGAGCCTTTGGCAGAAGGGGCCTGGGGAGACTCGGGGCTGACCACAGGGATTCTGGAGCCGAAGCTACAGAGGGTCTGAAACCACTACACTCCCACAGAGAAAGAAATCTTGGCTGCCTATGAAGGAGTTCAAGCTGCCTCTGAGGTGATTGGCACAGAAGCACAACTCCTGCTGGCACCTCGACTACCAGTGCTGGGATGGATGTTCAAAGCAGAAGTTCCCTCTACCCACCATGCCACCAATGCCACATGGAGCAAATGGATTGCCCTCATCACTCAGCGCGCCCGCATTAGAAACCCAAATCACCCTGGGATTTTGGAAATAATTACAAACTGGCCGGAAGTTGAAAACTTTCGTCTCATGGATGAAGAGGAGCAGGAACAAGTGACACGTGCTGAAGAAGCTCCACCATACAACCAACTGCCAGCAGAAGAAACACGCTATGCTCTTTTCACTGACGGTTCCTGCCGCATCGTTGGGATGAAACGAAAGTGGAAAGCAGCTGTATGGAGTCCCACAAGACAGGTTGCACAAGCCACTGAAGGAGAAGGTGGGTCAAGCCAACTCGCTGAGCTCAAAGCTGTTCAACTGGCCCTAGACATTGCTGAAAGAGAGAAGTAGCCAAAGCTCTACCTCTACACTGATTCGTGAATAGTAGCCAATGCTCTGTGGGGATGGCTGGAGAAGTAGAAAAAAGCCAACTAGCAGAGTAAGGGAAAACCTATCTAGGCTGCAAGTGAGTGGAAAGACATTGCCACTCGGGTAGAGAAGCTACCTGTCAAAGTCCGTCATGTAGATGCCCATGTCCCCAAGAGTTGGACTAATGAGGAGCACCAAAACAACAAGCAAGTAGATCAGGCTGCAAAGATAGAGGTGTCAAAGATAGACAATCAGGGCAGAGATGCCACCTATAAGTGGGCACGAGACCGAGGAGTGGATCTAACCATAGACAGTATTTCTCAGGTTATCCATGACTGTGAGACGTGTGCTGCCATCAAGCAGGCCAAGCGGGTGAAGCCCCTATGGTATGGCGGGCGATGGTCCAAGTATAAGTACGGGGAAGCCTGGCAGGTTGACTACATCACCCTTCCCCAAACCCACCAAGGCAAGCGCTACGTGCTCACAATGGTAGAGGCCAGCACAGGATAGCTGGAGACCTACCCTGTGCCTCACGCTACGGCCCGTAACACCATTCTAGGCCTTGAAAAACAAGTTCTTTGGAGGCATGGTACCCCCGAGAGAATTGAGTCAGACAATGGAACTCATTTCAAGAACAGCCTCATCAACAACTGGGCTAGGGAACATGGCATTGAGTGGGTGTACCATATCCCCTATCATGCACCAGCTTCAGGGAAAATAGAAAGATACAATGGACTGCTAAAAACCACCCTGAAAGCACTGGGTGGGGGATCATTCAAAAACTGGGAGCAGCATCTAGCAAAGGCCACCTGGTTAGTTAACACCCGAGGTTCCACCAACAGAGCAGGCCCTGCTCAATCTGAGTCCCTACATATAGTAGATGGAGAGAAAGTCCCAGTAGTACATGTAAGAGGTTTGTTAGGGAAGAGAGTTTGGATCAATTCTGCTTCAAGTACAGAGGATCCCATCCGTGGGATTGTCTTTGCTCAGGGACCAGGTTGCACATGGTGGGTAATGCAGAAAGATGGAACCACACGATGTGTACCCCAGGGAGATTTGATTGTTGGGTGAGAACCGTGTGTAATTATCACTGTGTGCTGAATGGTACTGCCACTGTATGTAGCTGTATATTGCATATTGTTTTTATATAGATGTATGTGTGTGTAGAGCTGGAATATATATTAGTTTTAGTAAATTGACGATATGGGGATACAAGGGGTGGAATGTCCTAGGGTAACTTTATGATGCTTGTATCCCCAATCGTCTGTTCTGTTTGTGCTGTATATTGAGTCCTGTGCCTTTAAGACTGGTTCTAAGAGCAAGGAGAAGCGCGGAGTTTGTTTTGAGAAAACTACCTGACTCCTCCACATTCTGCTGCGGACAGCGTGTTCGGCGGAGGCTTGGAGAGACTGCAGGACAGAGATTTTTTTTTTTCTCTTTGCTTTTAGTTAGTTTCAGCTAGCTAGGGCAGAGAATTTCCCTGGACTGTTTTTTTTTCCTTTTTCTTGGAACTGTTTAAACCTGCTCTGGACTGAAAACCCAGGGGAGCACTGGGGGCTGCACCTGCGGCCCACCGGGGCCTGGACCTCGGCATTTTCCAGCAGCGCTGGAGGGACTGGGACTGAGGAGACGCTGAGAGAGAGCCAAGCTACACCCACGGCAAGGACTTTCTCAGTTTGCCATCTCACTTCAGAAGGAGAGGTTTTATTGTTTCATACTATTCATTCTTTATACTTGTATGCACTTCATTTGTTTAGTAAAATAGTTTTTTCCACTTTTCTCCAAAGAGGGTTTTGGTTTTTTTTCCGGACCGGTTGGAGGGAGGGGCCACGTGGGTTTGCTTCCTTAGAGGGATCATATACAGGGGTTTTCTCCCAAATTTGTCCCAAACCAGGACACCTCAGTCCTTCAGTATTTTGTGGTGCAAATCAATGCCCTGGAAAGCTGGAAAGAAACAAATCCCTCTTGAGCACATTTCAGAGCAGGACCAGGATTAGCCCTGCACGGCTGGGCCAGGGCCAGGAGCAGAAGGCCAGCAGCCTTCATTTGCCCAGAGGCAGCGTCCAGACCAAGAAGGTCACTGGTGCCCAGGGCTGAGGTACCCCAAGCTGCCTCCCTGGTGTGCAGCTCTGCAGAGCCCATGGAGCGCAGGGCCCTGGGCAGCCGGGGCAGCCTGGCTGCCTTGGAGCACAAGGAGTGTCCCAGAGCAGCTGCAGCCCTTTGCTTTTTAACTGTTCCTCAGAGTCTTGTCATTAATCCACAGCGTCTCACATGTTTTCCTTTCCTCTCGCAAATTTAAGATAGCTTTTTGAGAAAAGTGATTAATGTAGCTTCTGCTGGTGATGGTGCTTTTGTCTGCAGGTCAGGGCAGGTGATTTGAACCAGGGATGAAGTCCACAGTTAACTCTCCAGTTTCACCAAGTCAGGAAAACCATTCACAATTGGGCTACTGATGCTGAGCAGCTTTCCTAGTGTTTGGAAAGTTATGACCTTAAAAAACCCAACAAACCTTCCTCCATGAGGGTACCAGCAGTGGCAGGATGCCAACTTTTTCCACCTCTTTTCTGTGTCTTTGGTGCTTTTCCCACCTCTTTTCTGTGTCTTTGGTGCTTTTTCCACCTCTTTTCTGTGTCTTTGGTGCTTTTAAGAGTTCCTTAGTCCCCAGCAGGAAGGAAAGCATGTATGATAATGTAAGTGATTTGTGAGCTCTGTGTTGTGCCTTCCCACATCAGTGTTCATGACAGGCTGGACGAGTGTGGATTTAAATTCATCCCATTTCTGTGCCCACAGCAGCCCCAAGATGCCGAGAAGAACAAGGGCAGTGGGTGGGTGTGCGTGCACAGCCCGGTGCGCTGACTGCTGTGTGGGCAGAAGGTTTTCAACAGCAGTGCATCTTCACTCCCCCGAGTTGGAGGAATATATCAAATCTATATGAAAGGAAAATATTTATCAAAATGCCTAGAATAATACCTATTTATGTGTATCAAATATGTAATTTATAATATATAATGCTGCATATTATATATTTTATATATGCCATAATAAATAGTATATATAAATATATATATTTATCTTTTTCTAAGCCATTTCCCATGGGTGATATAGGCCATCTCCTAGTGTTACTACATTTGTGCCTTCTGGTACCAGTTATTATAGCATCAACTCCCTTGGGAGTTCCTTCAGGGAACTTCACACCAAGGGCTTCCATCACTGTGATGTCTGTGAGAACTTGTTGCTTCCCAGTTCTCCACCATCCCTCTGGATTCTGGAGCATCTCAGCACAAGTGTTCATGGCTCTTTCTTCATCCCTAGCCTCCTGAGGAGGACAAATGTCCTCCTGAGCTGGTGAATGGGGTCAGGGAGCAGAACAGCCCCTGTAATCCAGGAGGAAGCAGCTGGTGACCTGCAGAGCCACTCAGATGCTCACAGGTGTATGGGATTGGATGAGATCCATCCTAGAGGGATGAGGGAGCTGGGGGATGAGCTCCCCAAGCTGCTCTCTATCATTTCTCATCAATCCTGGCTCACTGGGGAGCTGCCAGAGGACTGGAGGTGCCAATGTGAGCCCATCCCCAAGAAGGGCTGGAAGGAGGATCTGGGGAACTCCAGGCCTGTCAGCCTGACCTTGGTGCCTGGCAAGGTCATGGAACAGATCACCTTGAGTGCCATCACACGGCACCTACAGCATGGCCGAGGGATCAGACCCAGCCAGCGTGGGTTGAGGAGGGGCAGGTCCTGCCTGACCAACCTGAGCTCCTTTTATACCCAGGTGACCCACCTGGTGGATGTGGGAAAGGCTGTGGATGTGTCTACCTGGACTGCAGCAAAGCCTTTGGCACCATGAGCCACAGCATTCCCTGGAAAAGCTGCAGCCCACAGCTTGGGCAGGTTCCCTCTCTGCTGGGAGAATGAAGAACTGTCTGGAGGCTGAGCCCAGAGAGTGCTGGGGATGGTGCTGCATCCAGTGGGTGTCCAGGCACTGGTGGTGTCCCCCAGGGATGTGTGTTGGCCCCAGTCCTGTTTAATGTCTTCACTGATGATCTGGGTGAGGGGATCGAGTCCACCATTAACAAATTGCAGATGACACCAAGCTGGGTGTGAGTGTGGATCTGCTGGAGGGTAGGATGGCTCTGCACAGAGCCCTGGACAGGCTGGATCCAGGGACCAAATCCAATAATGTGAGGTTTAACAAGTCAAAGTGCCAGGTCCTGCACTTTGGCCACAACAACCCCTGCAGTGCTACAGGCTGAGGACAGAGTGGCTGGACAGTGGCCAGGCAGAAAGGGACCTGCAGGGACAGATGGACAGCAGGCTGGACATGAGCCAGCAGTGTGCCCAGATGGCCAAGAAGGCCAATGGCACCTGGCCTGGATCAGGAACAGTGTGGCCAGCAGGAGCAGGGCAGTGATTCTTCTCCTGTGCTCAGCACTGGTTGGGCAACACCTTGAGCGCTGTGTCCAGTTCTGGGCCCCCAATTTAGGAAGGACATGGAGGGGCTGGAGCGTGTCCAGAGAAGGGCAACAAGGCTGGTGAGGGGTCTGGAACACAAGTCCTGTGAGGAGTGGCTGAGGGAGCTGGGATTGTTTATCCTGGAGAAGAGGAGGCTCAGGGGAGACAAGGCAGTGTCAGGGCACAGGTTGGACTTGATGATGTCCAAGGTCTTTTCCAACCTTGCTGATTCTGTGATTCTCTGAAACCACCCTTGCAGCAGTTGCAGGATGAGCCCTGGGCCTCCTCTCCAGAAGGTCCAGCAGCCCAGGTCCCTCAGCTTCTCCTCACAGCCCCAAAGCCCATCCTGTCAGTCCTGCAGAGCCTCTGCAGCTCCTCCTCCTTGCCCAGAACAGGGAGCCCCACAGCCAGACACAGCAGCCCAGATGTGCCCCCCTGGCCTGTGGTGCCTCTGGCAAGGGAGCAGCACGAGGCACTGCAGGAGCCTGCAGACAATTCCTGAAGCACTTGGAGGATGATCCTGCTCCCCAAGGGATGTTCCCATGGTGCCAGGAACTCAGGAACTGAAATGGGGAGTGGGGCCAGAGAGGAAAGGGCAACCAGGGATGGGCTGTTTGCAGGGGAGGGAACAGGGGTGGGCAATAGGAAGAAATTTGTACCAGGAAGGGTAAAGAAAGCCCAGGTGAAGCAAAGGAAATGCTCAGGGCAGTTTGGGGGTGGCTGCCAGGCAGCCCTGGCTCTGAGCAACAACATCTGCAGTGGCACAGGAAACTCACAGCTCATGGGAACAAACTTTCTGGCTGACTTCAGAGGCCACCACAAACCTGAGTGGTTTCCCTGCTGTCCCCCAGCCCTTCCTGGCCCCAGGGGCTGATGATGGCATTTGTGCTCACTCAGGTTCATCTCCCCACACCAACACCATGGGGGTGCTCACGCCTGCTCTGGGCAGTGCAAACAGGGGCTCCTGAGCCAGTGCTGCCGTGTCTGTGCCTGCAAGGATGCGGCACCTGTGTGAGCTGGGGGAGAGGCCAGGGCTGCAGAGGGGGGATGTTGTTGGCAGGTGCATGAGGACGCTCTGGGACGCTGCCCTGGGGTGTCCAGCACAGTGGGGATGGATCAGCCCCTGCTCTGCTGCTCCTTCCCATCTCCCCCCAGGCACCTTGCAGAGCCCCAGCCATGCTGTTTGCCCCCAGCCTGCCCACGGCCACCCTGGGGCTGCTCACGGGGCTTTTCTCTGCTGAGCATTGGCCTGGGCGTGTTCTGGAGAGAGCCTGGGCAAGGAGCCTGGAGCCCCCAGGCCCTGCCCTGAGGCGTCAGCGCTGCCCCAGCAGTGCCCATGGCCTGTCCCTGCTGCAGCCCCGGCACTGCCACCCCCAGCACTGTGCCCGGCCCCGAGAGCACTCAGGCCCTACAGCAACACCAGGGCCAGGAGGGCAGCGGGGCAGGGGCACGGGAGCAGCACTGGCAACACCAAGTGCTGCTGCTCCTGGGCACAGCTGCTGTGCCAGCACTGATCTGCCCCCAGCTCTGCACACAGACATTGCTGCTGCAGCTGCAGAGAAGGGAACAAAAGGGGGATCTCTGCAGAAAACTTGGCTGGGAGATCCTTGAGTTGGTTTAAATCCACCAAGAATGCAATCCCTCATTGACGGAGTCTGTGGCCACAGTGAAGTTGGATAAAAATAAATGTGAAATGGAACAAGCCATGACATTTCTTTGTGGACAATATGAAAAAAATATAAAGAAAGAGAACCTCCCAGATGAAACCATCAAAAAGTATCAAAATTTACTTTTGTTTTGAGTAATTTTCAGAACTTTGCAAGCATTTTAATGTTTCTGAAACCATCCAGTCATCAGTCTCCACACTGCAGCCTTGAGCTCCTTGTTCCTCAGGCTGTAGATGAGGGGGTTCAGGGCTGGTGGCACCACAGAGTACAGAACTGACACTGCCAGATCCAGAGATGGGGAGGAGATGGAGGGGGGCTTCAGGTAGGTAAATAATGAGGTGCTGAGGAACAGAGAGAGCACAGCCAGGTGAGGGAGGCAAGTGGAAAAGGCTTTGTGCCGTCCCTGCTCAGAGGGGATCCTCAGCACAGCCCTGAAGATCTGCACATAGGAGAAAACAATGAACACAAAGCCGCCAAGTGTGAAAGAGGCACTAACAGCAAGAAGCCCAAGTTCCCTGAGGTTGGAGTGTGAGCAGGAGAGTTTGAGGATCTGTGGGATTTCACAGAAGAACTGGCCCAGGGCATTGCCATGGCACAGGGGCAGGGAAAATGTATTGGCCGTGTGCATGAGAGCATTGAGAAAGCCACTGGCCCAGGCAGCTGCTGCCATGTGGGCACAAGCTCTGCTGCCCAGGAGGGTCCCGTAGTGCAGGGGTTTGCAGATGGACACGTAGCGGTCATAGCTCATGATGGTCAGGAGGGAAAACTCTGCTGACATAAGAAAAAAAAAGAGGAAAACTTGAACAGCACATCCTGTGTAGGAGATGATCCTGGTGTCCCAGAGGGAATTGTGCATGGCTTTGGGGACAGTGGTGCAGATGGAGCCCAGGTCGGTGAGGGCCAGGTTGAGCAGGAAGAAGAACATGGGCGTGTGCAGGTGGTGGCTGCAGGCTACGGCGCTGATGATGAGGCCGTTGCCCAGGAGGGCAGCCAGGGAGATGCCCAGGAAGAGGCAGAAGTGCAGGAGCTGCAGCTGCCGCGTGTCTGCCAATGCCAGCAGGAGGAAGTGGCTGATGGAGCTGCTGTTGGACATTTCCTCACTCTGGCCATGGAGTCCTGTTGAAGGAGGACACAGTGACAAGTCAGGGGAAATATTTCGGAGCAGTGCCCAAGCCCCTTCTCCCAGGCCTGCCCTTGCTGCTCTGTGCCACCCAATTTTCCTTGTCTCAGATCTTTTCCTTCATCCCCGTGCCTGGAGCTCTGCTGGGATCTGGCCCCATTGCTGTGATGAGCAGGGGCTCTGCCCATGGACACCGAGGGATCAGCTCTGCTCTGCAGCACTGGGGTCATGGGAACAGGGACAGGGGCCCGTCCTGGGGTTGGACTTCATCAGCCCAAACTGCTCCTGAGGCAGAGGAGCTTGGCAGCATCTCCTGTGCCAGGGCTAAGGAACGATGATGGCCAAAGGCAGTTGGAGAGGGTTTCCTGCTGTGCCCAGGGAGATCAGAGAGAACTGTGCAAGGCAAGAGCATTGGCTGTAACTCAGTGAAGGGTGAGGGGAGCTGCTCTGTCGCTCCATCTGTCCCCAGCTGCCCTTTCTGAGATCCAGGGCAGTCCCTGTGTTCCCCTGAAAATCAGCCTGACACAGCTGAGAGCAGAGGGAGCCACAGCAGAGCAAACTGGCTCAGCCTTTCTCAGAGTCTCAGCCCCACTCCTGGCCAAGGACACTCCTGTCCCCCAGTGTTCCCTGGAGGCAGCTCACAGCTTGGATGGCATCCCCAGGACACACCCAGGGTCCTGTCCATGGCACTGCTGGAGGAGAGTCAGCTCATTCCCAACATCCAGCCTGCCCTGCCCAGAGCTCCCCAGGGCAGAGGGAGCTGGGACAACCCATTTACAGTGACTTGGCATGGGGTTCTGTAAACAAAGTAATCATGGAATAGTTTGGCTTGGAGAGGACTTTCAATATCCCAGCACAGCTTGGTGGCACTTTCCCCCCACTGCCTGCCCAGGGCTCTGCTGCCTGGAGCTGTCCCTGCCTGCAGCTGCTTCCCTGTGCCCAGGGCTGGGCCCTGCCAGTGCTGCCAGAGCCCAGCCCAGCCCTGGGGGCTCAGCTCTGCCCTGCAGAGCCCTCCCAGCTCAGGCACTGCCCAGGGGCAGCTCTGGCTCTGCAGGCTCTGATGGCAACCTCAGAGCAACCCTGAGGAGGCTGGAAAAGTGACACTGACTGCTTCCTGCAAGGGACCCTCTGCTGAATTCTGTCACTGCCTGGTTTAATGAGATCTGAAAGAAAATGGTTTTATTTTTCTCAACCTGAACAGAGAGATGAATATCTATGTGCAATTTCCCATCCAGACAACACAGAGCAGAAGATTTAAAACACAGGATTTTCTTTTTTATGCAGCCTCTGACTTGCTGTGATCCCTCTATAATCTACTCAGAAATGTTCTGCAGTTAAATGTCATGCTGGGAGCAGTCCTGAACAATGCAGCATCCTCACCACACAAGGAGAACACTTCCACTCCTTACCAGCCATCTCCTTCCACCCAGACCTTGTCCCCCAGCACTGTGAGCAGCTCCCAGGGCTGGCTGAGAGCTGTCCCTGGCAGGCAGCAGAGTCCCTGCCCCAGCACAGCACCCTGGGCTGCAGGACCCTGCTCTGCAGGACAGCCCTGGGCACCCCTGGCTGCTCTGCACAAGAGATAATCAGAGAATGTACTCACAGAGTCTGTAGGCATTGGGATATTGCAGCTTTAGGAGATCCCTGCAGGAGCTGCAGCTGCCTTGTGTCCTGCAGCCAGAGGTTCCTGTGTCAAGGGCTGGGAGTGATTCTCCCTCAGTCACTTCTCAGCTCCTTCCCAGCCCTGAGTGATTGAAGCTCTCTGTGCCTGTGTGCTGTGCCCGGGGTGGCTGCAGGCAGTGCCCCAGCCCTGCTGGGCTGTGCTCAGGAGCTGCTCCTGGGCAGAGCTGTCTCTCTGCAGCGCTGCCCTTGCCAGGAGCTGCCTCTGTGCCAGGAGCCCGGCCCAGCTCAGCAGCACAGACACAGCACAAGGACTTTAATGACCCTCTCTGGGCTTGTGCTGAGGCCCTGAACATCAGTCCCTGAGAGGGAGCTGTAGAAACCTCTCAAGAATTCCATGTCAGAATCCAATTCCAAAGTTTCTTGAAGTTTTAATGGGTCCCACTGAGGGACAGGACAGAGAAAGTGTCCCCAGGCCCCAGGCAGAGCAGAGAACTGGAGGCAGTGATGACAGGTGGGGACAAAGAGAAGCCAAGTCTTGGTGTCCTGGGGCACAGCAGCCTCTGTGCCACCAAGGGCTGTGAGGAGACACCTTGTCCTGAGGCCCTGGGGCCTCCTGGCACAGCCCCAGCAAGGCTGGGCACTGTCAGCCCCTTGTGCTGCCCTCAGCATCCCCCTCACATCCCAGTGGCCTCAAGGATGTGCTGGAAGGAGTCCCTGGGGAGCCTTGGTCAGCAATGGCCCTGGGGGGCTCCTGAATGCTCCCAGGGACTGCAGGTTTTTCAAAGGACTTTTTGCTTTTGCCTGGGAGTCTGTGAGAGGTTTCTGCAACCATGTCCTCCAATTATCTGCTGTAATTAGTCCCTTGAGAGGCTTTGTGTGTAATGACACTCAGTGGGGCTCATTAATACTTCAAGGAACTTCAGGTTTTTAAAGGTACTTGATGTTTCCCTTTTAAAACTGACTCTATGAGAGACTCTGCAATCATGGCCCCAATTATCTACTTTAATTAATCCCTTGGGATTCTTTGTCAGTAAAAACAGTGGGGCTCATTAATACTTCAGGGTAGTCAAGGTATTGAAGAACTTTTTTTTGGCAGAAAACTGTGTCAAAAAAGACTCTGAGAGGTTTGTGCAATCATGGCCCCAACTATCTGCTTTAATTAGTCCCTTGAGATTCTTAGCCAGCAACAAACCTCAGTGGGGCTCATTAATGCTTCAAGGTACTCAGGGGTAATTTAAGTACTTCTTTTTGCTACTGAGTCTCTGAGAGGATTTTGTGCAATCCTGGCCGCCAATTTTCTACACCAAGGAGTCCATGAGGAGCCTGTGCTGGGGATGGACCTCTGTGGGACCCATTGATGCATTGAGACACTTTGGGTTTTTCTTCTGACTTTCACTCCTGGAAAGGTTTGTGCAATCTCCTCCTAGGCCCTGAGGTTCCAGGGTTTGACACCAAATTCACCATGGGACTCATCAGGATCAAGTAAATCCTGACAAACCATGGCTGTGCCTTGATTTCCCTCTGGTCTAGTGCCATTCATTAGGAAGTTTTCCTGCTGCAGTTATGGAGAAATATTTCAAAGAGCTTCTAAGAAATATGTATTCCTATTTTCAAGGGCGTATTTCATTATTGTTCTCATTACACAAGAGGAGATTGCCGCATTCTGTGGTTGATACTGAACCAGGGTCTCCCAAGGAGGTCTGGCCTGCTCAGAGAAGCTGCGCTTTGTGATCTGACCCAGTGTGGACAACCTTGCTCCACATTCCCCAACCACATCCTATCTCTTCTCACTCACCTGGGACCTGCTTTCCTTGGAGATCTGGCTGCACTTAGCCAAAGAAGGATTTTCTTCTTTTATTTTTGAAGCAATCTAAAACTCCTGAGTTTCCCCAGTGAAAACAGAAACCCTTCTCAAGTGTGGGCCAAGCCCAAGGTGCCACCAAGAGCACTGCAGCCCTGCCCTGGGCCAGGAGTGAGGGTGGATCATCATCCCAACCTGCCCTGGGCCATTGCAAGGGGCTGTAGCCATGGACACTGCACTGACCCCACTGCTGGCTTTGGATCCCTCATCCATTCAAGTTTCCTTGGAAAGCACCCCAAGGACCCATTTCTGCAGCCAGGTTCTGTGGCCACTTGCATGCAGAGCTGTTGCTGTCCTGGGCTGCCAGGGCATCCTGAGGACAAAGCGGTGCCGGGGCTGTTCCAGGTACAATTGCACTGACACTCGCTGATGCCCTCAGGTGCCACGGCAGCGGCCACAGGGACCCGTTCCTTGGTTTGGTGCCGTGGCAGCCAAGGCCTGGAGCCGCTGTGATGGTTGGGTGCCATGGAAACCTGCCCTGGGCCCCTTGCTCAGGGCTGGTGTCACTGCCCAGAGCCAGAGGGGATCCCTTGCTGGGGGCTTGTGCCACGGCCACCTGCCCTGTGCCGCGCTGGCTGCTCAGGCACCGCGGAACCAGCAGCAAACGCCACTGCCAGGGCCAAAGGCCAGCTCAGCCAGACAGAAAGGGGCAGTGCTGGGCACTGCTTCCATGGCAGCCCTCACTGGGACACCACACCTGGGTCACCTGTCATGGAATTGCCATGGAAACCCGGCTGATTGGAAATGCAATGGTGGACAAAGGATTTAGTGGGGCCTGTCACAATAGCACAAAGGGTGGTGGTTTTAAACTAAAGGAAGGGAGAGAGGAAATTTTTGCTGATGACATTGGTGATACATCAGGACAGGTTTCCAGGGAGGTGGTCAATGCCCCATTCCTGGAAACATTCAAGTCCAGCTGGGACAGGGCTCTGAACAACCTGATCTGGTGAAAGATGTCCCTGCTCATGGCAGGGGTTTGGATGAGATGAGCACTGCAGAGCTCTCCCCATCCAAAGCATTCCAGGATTGCATGGGGAGAAGGGGCTGCTCACTGGACTCCATCCACTCCCTTGACTCCTCCTTGTCTCTGCTGGAGCCCACATCCAGCAGCCAAAGCCAGCCCCTTCTCTGGCCTTTCCCTGCCCTGCCCCAGGGGCTGACAGAGCCAGGCTGGCACAGGTGACCTTTAGGCTTTGCAGGGCTCAGGCACAGCGGCTGGGACAGAGTCAGGGCTGAGGTCACACTCTGTGGGCTGGGGCAGAGCCCAGCCAGAAATGAGCCCTGGAGCAGCAGCTCTGCAGTGGTGGCCACCAGGCCGCCTTGCCAAGGGAGGCTTCTGGCCATGGCCTGGAAGCAGCTGCTGCTGCCAAGGTGCCTTTGGTGCCTCAGGCTCTCCCTGGCACAGCTCCCAGCACAGCACTCTGCACTTGTGCCCGAGGCCTTCACTGTGTTGGGGCTGGCCTGGGGCTTTTCCTGCAGTGGGATCTGCCCTGGTCCTGGCACAGGAAAGGCAGTTCCTGCTGGAGCAGGAGGCTCCGCCTGGAATGGGCTCAAGCAACTCCAGCAAGGCCCTCTTTACTTCAAAATTCCTTCCTAGAGCCCTATATTCTATACTTGTTATAGCTCATATACTGTGGTGTAAATAACTCTTTTTTTAAATTTACTCTGTGGCGTAAATTTTTCAGTCTAACCCTGATCAGAATCAATCATAGCTGTATTTATAGAAATATATCTGGTATTCCATTGTTAATCATGTGGGACAAAGAGCATACAGTTCAATCTCACCTGTCCAATCTTTTACACATAAACCTTTGACAAAATCTGGGGATAGGATTGGATCCAGCCACTCCCAGTCTCCTCTCTTAGATGGAATTTTAAAAGTCTAGGCGTCCTGGAGGAGTTTGAGGATCCATGGTGGCTGTTGGGTGTCATTTCTCTGCCTCATGACTCAGCAGGAGTTTCTCCAATGAAGAAATAAAGCTTTTGCCTGAAGCTCCCACTCTGCCCATGACAGGAACCCCTGTGAGTGTCTGGGACATCCCGGCTCTTTGGCAGCCTGGGGACTCCTGGGATGTCACCGTGGAGCCCCCGTGAGTGCCTGTGACAGATCGGTGCCTTTGCAGCCCAAGGTCCCCTGGGATGTCACCATGGAATGGCTGTGACTGCCTCTGACCACAGGGCTCTTGACCATCCCCAGAAACCCCTGGGAGGTCTCCATGGAGCCCCTGTCTCTGCCTGTGACATTCCAGCTCTGGAACAGCCTGGAGACTCTTGGAAAGTCCCCATGGAACCCCTCTGAGGGCCTGTGACAACTCGGTTCCTTAGCAGGCAACCATCACCAGCCCCTGTTGCTATGGTCAGTTTCCATGGCAACCATCACCAGCCCCCTGTTGCTATGGTCAGTTTCCATGGCAACCATCACTAGCCCCTGTTGCTATGGTCAGTTTCCATGACAACCATCACCAGCCCCCTGTTGCTATGGTGAGTTTCCATGGCAACCATCACCAGCCCCTGTTGCTATGGTCAGTTTCCATGACAACCATCACCAGCCCCTGTTGCTATGGTCGGTCCCTTGGCAGCTCCATGCAGATCCCAGGCCAGGGGTGGTTCCATGGACACCAGCTCAGGCCTGGAGCCAGAGCCCGTTGCCATGGCAACCATTTGCAGTCCCATTCCCAGGGCCATGGGATCCCAGAAGCACAGAATTGGCTGAGTTGGGAGGGACCCATCAGGATCCTCGAGTCCAGCTCCTGGCCCTGCACAGGACACCCCAACAATCCCAGCCTGGGCCTGGCAGCGGTGTCCAAACGCTGCTGGAGCTCCCAGAGCCCTGGAGCTGTGACCCTTCCCTGGGAGCCTGTTCAGTGCCCCAGCAGCCTCTGGGGGAAAAACCTTTTCCTGACATCCAACCTAAACCTGCCCCGACTCAGCTCCAGCCCTTCCCTCCAGTCCTGTCCCTGGGCACCAGAGTGAAGAGGTTCCCACAGCCCCCAGCCAGGGACCCGCTCCCAAGGCTGCTGCCAGGGCAACCAGGGCTGGGACCAGCTGGGATGCTCGGTTTCCATGGGCTGGGATTAAGGAATGGGATTCCCCAATTTTGTGCTCCCTGCTAAAATCGAGCTGCCGCTTCCTGCCCTCAAGCCTCCCATGGAAAGTACAATAGTACAAAGGTCCCAGGCTAGGATAAGAAGAATTTACTGGGAATAACAATAAGATAAGGAACAACTAGGAACAGAGTCAATATTGATGATAGAAGGGAGAAGACAAACGATATACAGGGAAAACTACAACAACACTGACTGGAACTTCCCAGCCACGTATTTCCTCCTGCTGGGAAGGGACACCCTTCTCCACGCAGGAGATAGAGAGAGTCCCTTTCCTGTCCCTGGCAATAACCTGATGTGGGATCAAATACAATGGAGGGGCCATGGCCAGACCCTCATGATCTTCAGTCCCACCTCACATCATTGCCAGGGTCAGAGAAAGGGACAGGTGACTCCTCAGCATGGGTCACGGGAAATGTGGGTCACAAGGACTCTTTCCGATGTGTGTAATCAGATGGGAGATGAAGTTGGAGACTCACACAAAACACTGCCTGCACTCGGGGTACTTGCCGGGTTTCCCTTACTGGTGAATCCGTTGGTGTCTGGTCAAGTTACAGCTCCCAGAAAAACTCTTCCCACACTGGGGACACTCGTAGGGCCTCTCCCCAGTATGGATGCGCCGGTGGGTGATGAGGTGGGAGTTGTACTTGAAGCCCTTCCTGCAGCTGGGGCAGTGGAAGGGCCTCTCCTCTGTGTGAATCCGCTGGTGCACGAGGAGATCTGAGCTGGTCTGAAACCTCTTCCCACACTCAGAACACTCGTAGGGCCTCTCCCCGGTGTGGATCATTTGGTGGATGATCAGCTGGGACCTACAGTTGAAGCCCTTCCCACATTCTCCACACTTGTATGGCCTTTCCTCAGCGTGGAGGTTCTGGTGGCGGACCAAATTGGAGTGCTGGATGAAGCTCTTCTCACATTGCTCACACTTGTAGGGCCGTTCCCTGGTGTGGATCCTCTGGTGGCGGATGAGGTGAGAGCTCTGTCTGAAGCTCATCCCACACTGGGGACACTGGTAGGGCCTCTCCCCAGTGTGGATGTGCCGGTGCCTGATGAGGGTGCAGTTGCGCTTGAAGCCTTTCCTGCAGTCAGGGCAGCGGAAGGGCCTCTCCTCTGTGTGAATCTTCTGGTGCTTGAGGAGATCTGAGCTGGTCTGAAACCTCTTCTGACACTTGGGACACTCATAGGGTCTGTCCCCAGTGTGGATGATCTGCTGCTGGACAGTGGTGTTGCTCTGGCTAAAGCTCTCTCCACCTTCCTGGCACAGGGTGGCTCTTTCCTCCTCAGAGCACCCTGGGATGGGTTTGGAGCCCCTCCTCCTGCAGGATCTCCGGCGCTTTTTCTCCCGATTTGATCCCTGTGCCATGGAGCCACTCAAAATGGCCTCTTCCACGAGGTTCTGCTGCAGGGATTTGTACTCCCTGGTCTCCATCCTCAGCTCCTTGTCTGGGGGAGGAAGGACAAGGACAAGATGAGATTTGCCTCTGTGCCAGAGGGAAGGGGAAGGAGATTCTCCCAACACATCCCCAGCAGGACGGCATCAGCAGCGGGGTTGTCCTGCAGCCGGGGGCCATGCTGGGCTGGGAGATGGAGCAGGAGAGAGGGGGAAAGGGGCACTGACTTCCTCCTCACCTGCCTGGCTGTTCCGGGGCATCTTCCTCTTCCTCACAGCCTTCTCCTCCATCCAGCCAAGGTTTGGGAATGGGAAATCCTGGTTTGGGCAGAAACAAGGGATGAGTATGTTGAGTTTGAATGTCCCTCTGCTCAAGTCCATCTCTACAAGTCACCAGACATCTGGAGTCCCTAACAGCCTATCAAACACCAAAAGCAGCCCTGAAAACTCCTTTGTGGAGTTCCCTGTCTCTGGTCTCTCTCCTTTGGTGTTTCAGGATTCACCCCTGTCCCAGCTGCTGGGAGTCACACCTGTACTGGGGGTTCCCCATCTACTCAGTCCCTGCCTTCTCCTGGCTGCTGGAAATCCCAGGAATCCAAAATGTTTCCCCCTTTTCCATTTTCCATTTAGGGATGCTGAGGGGTCCTTGGGTCCCTTCTCCCCTCATTCTCTGGTTTGGGTTGCAGGGGGCCCAAGGAGTCCCCCCCTGCCGCTCTCCAGGTTGTTGAGGGTCTTGCAAATTGCTGCGCTTCCTCTTCTCTGGGCTCCTGGGGGACACAGGGCTCTGCTCCTCCAGGCTACCTCTGCCAGAAGCCACCACTGGGACACCCCAGTGTCCCCCCAAGGGGCATTTTCCACCCAGCTTTGAAGTTCTTCATTCTCCAAATATCCCCTCCTCAAAAATCCCAACCCAAGGACCACTCAGGATATCTGAGCCGAGCTCCCTGTCTTGGACTGGTAAGACAGGGGTCTGCTACGGAAGGCAGGAGCCTCCACTGCCTCTTTTTAAATTATAATTTTGAAATTAATGGGCTCCCAAGTAAAGATATGGCAATAGGAATAACAGTTCTATAGTAGGGAAATTAAACTAAAAATGCAGCAGTAAAAAACAAATGTAAAAACAAACAAACAAACAAACAAACAAACAAAACAAAATATAAACAAAACAAAAAACACAACCTGACAGAGTCAGAATACAACCTGACACCAAGTTATTCAGGGTGTTGCTAGCAGTCCAATCAAATCGTGGCGGCAGTCCTCTATGAGGGATAGAAATGGTTTTGTTGAAGCAATGATCTTGTAGAAGGGTGTAGTTTTCCTCTGAAGGTCCAGTGGTGGTGTAGATGGGTCTGGTCTTCCTCTGGGAATCCAGTGGAAACCAGGCTGCTTCTGGTGCTTTAAATCTCAGCTTATATCCAGGTAGGAATGCTTGGCTCCTCCCTCTGGGTGGAGCATCTCACAATGGGATGATGTAATTTTATCAGTCATGCAGTGAGACTCAATGGCCCATTACCAGAAGAGATCTCCCTGGAGGGAGAATGGGTCATGGAAGAGATGAAGAACACTGCCCCATTTGGTTTTAACAGCTGGCTCATTAAGAGAAGATCCCACTCACGGATATGAGGGATGGGTCATGGAAGAGATAAACAACCTGCCCCACCTGGAGTTCACAGATGTTAATAGAATACATTTTTTTGGTTACATCTTGCATTGCAAGACAGGGCTCCAGGCTCCTTGCCCAAGCTCTCTCCAGAACACTCCCAGGCCAATGCTCAGCAGAGAAAAACCCCGTGAGCAGCCCCAGGGTGGCCGTGGGCAGGCTGGGGGCAAACAGCATGGCTGGGGCTCTGCAAGGTCCCTGGGGGAGATGGGAAGGAGCAGCAGAGCAGGGGCTGATCCATCCCCACTGCGCTGGACACCCCAGGGCAGCGTCCCAGAGCGTCCTCATGCACCTGCCAACAACATCCCCCCTCTGCAGCCCTGGCCTCTCCCCCAGCTCACACAGGTGCCGCATCCTTGCAGGCACAGACACGGCAGCGCTGGCTCAGGAGCCCCTGTTTGCACTGCCCAGAGCAGGCGTGAGCACCCCCATGGTGTTGGTGTGGGGAGATGAATCAGAGGGAGCACAAATGCCATCATCAGCCCCTGGGGCCAGGAAGGGCTGGGGGACAGCAGGGAAACCACTCAGGTTTGTGGTGGTCTCTGAAGTCATCCAGAAATTTGTTCCCATGAGCTGTGAGTTTCCTGTGCCACTGCAGATGTTGTTGCTCAGAGCCAGGGCTGCCTGGCAGCCACCCCCAAACTGCCCTCAGCATTTCCTTTGCTTCACCTGGGCTTTCTTTCCTCTTCCAGGTACAAACTTCTTATTGCCCACCCCTGTTCCCTCCCCTGCAATCAGCCTATCCTTGGTTGCCCTTTCCTCTCTGGCCTCACTCCGCATTTCAGTTCCTGAGTTCCTGGCCTCATGGGAAGGTCCCTTGGGGAGCAGGATCATCCTCCAAGTGCTTCAGGAATTGTCTGCAGCCTCCTGCAGTGCCCCGTGCTGCTCCCTTGCCAGAGGCACCACAGGCCAGGGGGGCACATCTGGGCTGCTGTGTCTGGCTGTGGGGCTCCCTGTTCCGGGCAAGGAGGAGGAGCTTCAGAGGCTCTGCAGGACTGACAGGATGGGCTTTGGGGCTGTGAGGAGAAGCTGAGGCACCTGGGCTGCTGGACCTTCTGAAGAGGAGGCCCAGGGCTCATCCTGCAACTGCTGCAAAGGTGGTTTCAGAGAATCACAGAATCAGCAAGGTTGGAAAAGACCTTGGACATCATCAAGTCCAACCTGTGCTCTGATACTGCCTTGTCTCCCCTGAGCCTCCTCTTCTCCAGAATAAACAACCCCAGCTCCCTCAGCCACTCCTCACAGGACTTGTGTTCCAGACCCCTCACCAGCCTTGTTGCCCTTCTCTGGACACGCTCCAGCCCCTCCATATCCTTCCTAAAATCTGGGACCAAAACTGAACACAGCACTTCAGGTGCTGCCCAACCAGTGCTGATCATAGGGGAATAATCACTGCCCTGGTCCTGCTGGCCGTACCATTCTTGATCCAGGACAGGTGCCATTGGCCTTCTTGGCTACGTGGGAACACTGCTGGCTCATGTCCAGCCTGCTGTCCATCTGTCCCATCCCCTTCTGCCTGGCCGCTGTCCAGTCACTCTCTCTCTAGCCTGTATCACTGCAGGAGTTGTTGTGGCCAAAGTGCAGGACCTGGCACTTGGACTTGTTAAACCTCACATTGTTGGATTTGGCCCCTTGGTCCAGCCTGTCTAGGGCCCATTGCAGAGACCTCCTATGCTCCAGCAGATCAACACTCCCAGCCAACTTGGTGTCACCACGGTTCCATGAGGGCCTAGGATGTCATAATTGCCTCCATGATTCCATGATTCCATGAGGCCTCCCAGTGGCACAATGTCCCTTTGTTTTCATGGGAAACCTTGGTCTCACTAAATCCCTTGGATCCTTGGGACATGCAGTGTCACAATGGTGCCTTGGTCCCTCAAGGCCCAGCAGTGTCACAATGGCTCCCTGGTTCCATGAGGTCTGGCAGTGCAGCAATGATCACCTTGGTTCCACAGTGTCATAATGGCCGCTTGGTCCCAAGGGGCACCACAGTGTCAAACAGGTTTCCTTCATTCCAGGAGTCCCTGAGGAGCAGCACTGGTCCCTCGGTTCCATGGGGCCCTGAAGTGTCACAATGACCCCATCAAAACACGAGGTCCTGCTCTGTCCCAATGCTCTGCATGGTTCCACAAGGCCCTGCAGTGTCACATGGGCATCTTGATTCCATCGGGCCTCAGACTGCCCCAGTGTGTTCCCTGGAGCTGCAGTGTCACAGTGGCCTCTTGGTTCCATCAGGCCTCAGACTGCCCCAGTGTGTTCCCTGGAGCTGCAGTGT
>NW_026690289.1:0-19487 GCF_015227805.2 Hirundo rustica | reverse complement strand
TGAGTGGGGAGGTGGAAAAGGGGGAAACTTTGTATTCCTGGGACTCCCAGCAGCCTGAGGAGGGCAGTGACCAAATAGATGCAGGACCCCCAGTACGAGTGTGACCCCCAGCAGCTGGGACAGGGGGGAAGCCCTGAAGAACAAAGGGGGAAGACCAGAGACAGAGAATTCCTGGGAGGCATTTTCAGGGCTGAAACATTTTGTTGGGAGGTTTTTATGTACCCCAGATGCCTGGTGACTTCTAGAGATGGACTTGGGCAGGGGACCTTCAAACTCAACATGCTCATCCCTTGTTTTGACCGAAATCAGGATTTCTCATTTCCAAACCCTGGCCAGATGGAGGAGGAGGCTGCGATGAAGAGGAAGATGCCCCAGGACAGCCAGGCAGGTGAGGAGGAAGTCAGTGCCCCTTTCCCCCATCTCTCCTGCTCCATCTCCCAGCCCAGCATGGCCCCTGGCTCCAGGACAACCCCGCTGCCGACGCCGTCCTGCCGGGGATGCACTGCGGGAATCTCCTTCCCCTTCCCTCTGGCGGGGAGGCAAATCCCATCCCCTCCTTGTCCTTCCTCCCCCAGACAAGGAGCTGAGGATGGAGACCAGGGAGGACAAATCCCCACTGCAAAACCTCGTGGAAAAGGCCATTTTGCGCAGCTCCAGAGGACACGAATCCAATGGGGAGGAAAAGCCCCAGAGATCCTGCAGGAGGAGGGGCTCCAAACCCATTCCAGGGTACTCCGAGGAGGAAAGACCCACCCTGTGCCAGGAAGGTGGACAGAGCTTCAGCCAGGGCTCGGAGCTGGTGGTCCATGAGCAGCATCATGACAGGGAGAAGCCCTACAGGTGCTTGGAGTGTGGGAAGAGCTTCAGGTGGAACTCCCTCCTGATCAAACACCAGCGCATTCACACACAGGAGAGGCCCTACGAGTGTCCCAAGTGCAGAAAGAGATTTCACACCAGCTCTAATCTCCTCCTGCACGAGCGGATTCACACAGAGGAGAGGCCCTTCCACTGCCCCGACTGCAGGAAGGGCTTCAAGCACAACTCCACCCTCATCAGGCACCGGCGCATCCACACTGGGGAGAGGCCCTACGAGTGTGGGGAATGTGGGATGAGCTTCAGCCACCGCTTCAACCTGATCCGCCACCAGAGGATCCACACCAGGGAGTGGCCCTACGAGTGTGAGCAGTGTGGGAAGAGCTTCAGCCAACACTCCCACTTGATCTGTCACCAGAACATTCATGCTGAGGAAAGGCCATACAAGTGTGGGGAATGTGGGAAGGGCTTCAACCAGAGGTCCCAGCTGATCATCCACCAAATGATCCACACTGGGGAGAGGCCCTACGAGTGTCCCGAGTGTGGGAACAGGTTTCAGACCAGCTCCACTCTCCTCCGGCACCAGCGGATTCACAGAGAGGAGAGGCCCTTCCGCTGCCCCGACTGCAGGAAGGGCTTCAAGCAAAACTCCACCCTCATCAGGCACCAGCGCATCCACACTGGGGAGAGGCCCTACGAGTGTCCCCAGTGAAGGAAGAGCTTCACCCAGAGGTCTCACATGAGCCAACACCAACAGAGGCACTGGTAAGGGAAGCCCTGGAAGTGCCCCAACTGTGGGAAGAACTTCATGTGAGTCTTCAACCTCATCCCCCTTCAGAGGACCCACATTGGGCAGAGCCCTGGTGAACCACAATTCCCAGTGATCCATGATGGGAAGACACCTGTCCCTCTCCCTGCCCCTGGCAATGATGTGAGGTGGGACTGAAGAACATGAGGGTCTGGCCATGGTCCCATCATTGTATTTGATCCCATCTCAGGTCATTGCCAGGGGCAGGAAAGGGACTCTCTCTCTTTTCCCAAGGACAAGGGTGTCCTTTCCCAGCAGGAGAAAATACGTGGCTGGGAAGAGCCAGTCAGTGTTGTTGTAGTTTTCCGTGTATATCATTTGTCTTATCCCTTCTGTCATGAATATTGTTTCTGTTCCTATTTGTTCCTTATCTTGTTGCTGTTCCCAGTAAATTGTTCTTATCCCAGCAATGGATCTTCGTCTTTTGTACTTTCTATAAGAGCCTGGAGGGCAGCAAGCAGTGGCACGGTTTTAGCAGGAGCACAAAATTGGGGAATCCCATTCCTTAATCCCAGCCCATGGAAACCGAGCATCCCAGCTGGTCCCAGCCCTGGTTGCCCTGGCAGCAGCCTTGGGAGCGGGTCCCTGGCTGGGGGCTGTGGGAACCTCTTCACTCTGGTGCCCAGGGACAGGACTGGAGGGAAGGGCTGGAGCTGAGTCGGGGCAGGTTTAGGTTGGATGTCAGGAAAAGGTTTTTCCCCCAGAGGCTGCTGGGGCACTGAACAGGCTCCCAGGGAAGGGTCACAGCTCCAGGGCTCTGGGAGCTCCAGCAGCGTTTGGACACCGCTGCCAGGCCCAGGCTGGGATTGTTGGGGTGTCCTGTGCAGGGCCAGGAGCTGGACTCGAGGATCCTGATGGGTCCCTCCCAACTGCGCCAATTCTGTGCTTCTGGGATCCCCTGGCCCTGGGAATGGGGCTGCAAATGGTTGCTGTGGCAACAGGCTCTGGCTCCAGGCCTGAGCTGGTGTCCATGGAACCACCCCTGGCCTGGGATCTGCATGGAGCTGCCAAGGGACCGACCATAGCAACAGGGGCTGGTGATGGTTGCCATGGAAACTGACCATAGCAACAGGGGCTGGTGATGGTTGTCATGGAAACTGACCATAGCAACAGGGGCTGGTGATGGTTGCCATGGAAACTGACCATAGCAACAGGGGCAGGTGATGGTTGTCATGGAAACTGACCATAGCAACAGGGGCTGGTGATGGTTGCCTGCTGAGGAACCGAGTTGTCCCAGGCCCTCAGAGGGGTTCCATGGGGACTTTCCAAGAGTCCCCAGGCTGTTCCAGAGCTGGAATGTCACAGGCAGAGACAGGGGCTCCATGGAGACCTGCCAGGGGTTTCTGGGGATGGGAAAGAGCCCTGTGGTCAGAGGCAGTCACAGCCATTCCATGGTGACATCCCAGGGGACCTCGGGCTGCAAAGACACCGATCTGTCACAGGCACTCACGGGGGCTCCACGGTGACATCCCAGGAGTCCCCAGGCTGCCAAAGAGCCGGGATGTCCCAGACACTCACAGGGGTTCCTGTCATGGGCAGAGTGGGAGCTTCAGGCAAAAGCTTTATTTCTTCATAGGAGAAACTCCTGCTGAGTCATGAGGCAGAGAAATGACACCCAACAGCCACCAAGGTTCCTCAAACACCTCAAGGATGCCTAGACTTTTAAAATTCCATCTAAGAGAGGAGACTGGGAGCAGCTGGATGCAATCCTAGCTTTAGACTTTCCCAAAAGTTTATGTGTAAAAGATTAGACAGGTGGAATTGAACTGTAATGCAATTTATCCCACAGGATTAATGATGAAATACCAGATATATTAATATAAATACAGCTATGATTGATTCTGATCACGATTAGACAGAATAATTTATTTACACCACAGAGTAAATAAAAAAAGAGTTATTTACTCCACATTATAGGAGCTATAACAATTATAGAATATAGTGCTCTAGAAAGCAATTTTGAAGTAAACAGGGCCTTTCTGGAGCTGTTTCAGCCCATTGCAGGCAGAGCCTCCTGCTCCAGCAGGAACTGCCTTTCCTGTGCCAGGACCAGGGCAGATCCTGCTGCAGGAAAAGCCCCAGGCCAGCCCCAACACAGTGAAGGCCTCGGGCACAAGTGCAGAGTGCCGTGCTGGGAGCTGTGCCAGGGAGAGCCTGAGGCACCAAAGGCACCTTGGCAGCAGCAGCTGCTTCCAGGCCATGGCCAGAAGCCTCCCTTGGCAAGGCGGCCTGGTGGCCACCACTGCAGAGCTGCTGCTCCAGGGCTCATTTCTGGCTGGGCTCTGCCCCAGCCCACAGAGTGTGACCTCAGCCCTGACTCTGTCCCAGCCGCTGTGCCTGAGCCCTGCAAAGCCTAAAGGTCACCTGTGCCAGCCTGGCTCTGTCAGCCCCTGGGGCAGGGCAGGGAAAGGCCAGAGAAGGGGCTGGCTTTGGCTGCTGGATGTGGGCTCCAGCAGAGACAAGGAGGAGTCAAGGGAGTGGGTGGAGTCCAGTGAGCAGCCCCTTCTCCCCATGCAATCCTGGAATGCTTTGGATGGGGAGAGCTCTGCAGTGCTCATCTCATCCAAACCCCTGCCATGAGCACGGAGATCTTTCACCAGATCAGGTTGTTCAGAGCCCTGTCCCAGATGGACTTGAATGTTTCCAGGAATGGGGCATTGACCACCTTCCTGGAAACCTGTCCTGATGTATCACCAATGTCATCAGCAAAAATTTCCTCTCTCCATTCCTTTAGTTTAAAACCACCACCCTTTGTGCTATTGTGACAGGCCCCACTAAATCCTTTGTCCACCATTGCATTTCCAATCAGCCGGGTTTCCATGGCAATTCCATGACAGGTGACCCAGGTGTGGTGTCCCAGTGAGGGCTGCCATGGAAGCAGTGCCCAGCACTGCCCCTTTCTGTCTGGCTGAGCTGGCCTTTGGCCCTGGCAGTGGCGTTTGCTGCTGGTTCCGCGGTGCCTGAGCAGCCAGCGCGGCACAGGGCAGGTGGCCGTGGCACAAGCCCCCAGCAAGGGATCCCCTCTGGCTCTGGGCAGTGACACCAGCCCTGAGCAAGGGGCCCAGGGCAGGTTTCCATGGCACCCAACCATCACAGCGGCTCCAGGCCTTGGCTGCCACGGCACCAAACCAAGGAACGGGTCCCTGTGGCTGCTGCCGTGGCACCTGAGGGCATCAGCGAGTGTCAGTGCAATTGTACCTGGAACAGCCCCGGCACCGCTTTGTCCTCAGGGTTGCCCTGGCAGCCCAGGACAGCAACAGCTCTGCATGCAAGTGGCCACAGAACCTGGCTGCAGAAATGGGTCCTTGGGGTGCTTTCCAAGGAAACTTGAAGGGATGAGGGATCCAAAGCCAGCAGTGGGGTCAGTGCAGTGTCCATGGCCACAGCCCCTTGCAATGGCCCAGGGCAGGTTGGGATGATGATCCACCCTCACTCCTGGCCCAGGGCAGGGCTGCAGTGCTCTTGGTGGCACCTTGGGCTTGGCACACACTTGAGGAGGGTTTCTGTTTTCACTGGGGAAACTCAGGAGTTTTAGATTGCTTCAAAAATAAAAGAAGAAAATCCTTCTTTGGCTAAGTGCAGCCAGATCTCCAAGGAAAGCAGGTCCCAGGTGAGTGAGAAGAGATAGGATGTGGTTTGGGAATGTGGAGCAAGGTTGTCCACACTGGGTCAGATCACAAAGCGCAGCTTCTCTGAGCAGGCCAGACCTCCTTGGGAGACCCTGGTTCAGTATCAACCACAGAATGCGGCAATCTCCTCTTGTGTAATGAGAACAATAATGAAATACACCCTTGAAAATAGGAATACATATTTCTTAGAAGCTCTTTGAAATATTTCTCCATAACTGCAGCAGGAAAACCTCCTAATGAATGGCACTAGACCAGAGGGAAATCAAGGCACAGCCATGGTTTGTCAGGATTTACTTGATCCTGATGAGTCCCGTGGTGAATTTGGTGTCAAACCCTGGAACCTCAGGGCCTAGGAGGAGATTGCACAAACCTTTCCAGGAGTGAAAGTCAGAAGAAAAACCCAAAGTGTCTCAATGCATCAATGGGTCCCACAGAGGTCCATCCCCAGCACAGGCTCCTCATGGACTCCTTGGTGTAGAAAATTGGCGGCCAGGATTGCACAAAATCCTCTCAGAGACTCAGTAGCAAAAAGAAGTACTTAAATTACCCCTGAGTACCTTGAAGCATTAATGAGCCCCACTGAGGTTTGTTGCTGGCTAAGAATCTCAAGGGACTAATTAAAGCAGATAGTTGGGGCCATGATTGCACAAACCACTCAGACTCTTTTTTGACACAGTTTTCTGCCAAAAAAAAGTTCTTCAATACCTTGACTACCCTGAAGTATTAATGAGCCCCACTGTTTTTACTGACAAAGAATCCCAAGGGATTAATTAAAGTAGATAATTGGGGCCATGATTGCAGAGTCTCTCATAGAGTCAGTTTTAAAAGGGAAACATCAAGTACCTTTAAAAACCTGAAGTTCCTTGAAGTATTAATGAGCCACACTGAGTGTCATTACACACAAAGCCTCTCAAGGGACTAATTACAGCAGATAATTGGAGGACATGGTTGCAGAAACCTCTCACAGACTCCCAGGCAAAAGCAAAAAGTCCTTTAAAAAACCTGCAGTCCCTGGGAGCATTCAGGAGCCCCCCAGGGCCATTGCTGACCAAGGCTCCCCAGGGACTCCTTCCAGCAGATCCTTGAGGCCACTGGGATGTGAGGGGGATGCTGAGGGCAGCACAAGGGGCTGACAGTGCCCAGCCTTGCTGGGGCTGTGCCAGGAGGCCCCAGGGCCTCAGGACAAGGTGTCTCCTCACAGCCCTTGGTGGCACAGAGGCTGCTGTGCCCCAGGGCACCAAGACTTGGCTTCTCTTTGTCCCCACCTGTCATCACTGCCTCCAGTTCTCTGCTCTGCCTGGGGCCTGGGGACACTTTCTCTGTCCTGTCCCTCAGTGGGACCCATTAAAACTTCAAGAAACTTTGGAGTTGGATTCTGACTTGGAATTCTTGAGAGGTTTCTTCAGCTCCCTCTCAGGGACTGATGTTCAGGGCCTGAGCACAAAGCCCCGAGAGGGTCATTAAAGTCCTTGTGCTATGTCTGTGCAGCTGAGCTGGGCCAGGCTCCTGGCAGAGAGGCAGCTCCTGGCAAGGGCAGCGCTGCAGAGAGACAGCTCTGCCCAGGAGCAGCTCCTGTGCACAGCCCAGCAGGGCTAGGGCACTGCCTGCAGCCACCCTGGGCACAGCACACAGGCACAGAGAGCTTCAATCACTCAGGGCTGGGAAGGAGCTGAGAAGTGACTGGGGGAGAATCACTCCCAGCCCTTGACACAGGAACCTCTGGCTGCAGGACAAGGCAGCTGCAGCTCCTGCAGTGATCTCCTAAAGCTGGAACATCCCAATGCCTACAGACTCTGTGAGTACATTCTCTGATTATCTCTTGTGGAGAGCAGCCAGGGGTGCCCAGGGCTGTCCTGCAGAGCAGCGTCCTGCAGCCCAGGGCGCTGTGCTGGGGCAGGGACTCTGCTGCCTGCCAGGGACATCTCTCAGCCAGCTCTGGGAGCTGCTCCAAGCACTGGGGGACAAGATCTGGGTGAAAGGAGACAGCTGGTAAGGAGTGGAAGTATTCTCCTTGTGCGGTGAGGATGCTGCATTGTTCAGATCTGCTCTCAGCATGACATTTAACTCCAGAACATTTCCAAGTAGATTATACAGGGAGCACAGCAAGGCAGGGGCTGCATAAAAGAGAAAAACCTGTTTTTTAAATCTACTGCTATTGGTTGCCTGATTGGGAAATTGCACATAGATATTCATCTCTCAGTTCAGGGTGAGTGTTGGGGAGGAAGAAGCCAAAAAACCCTATAAATATGATTGCCTCTATTCTGAGAATGAGAAACCTGTAAGTGAGATAGAATTGAAAGTAAGTTTTGATGTTTGAGATGTATTAGATACTGGATCTCTGGGAAAACAGTTATGTGACCATCTGAAAGTTACCTGCAGCCAGACCCAGAGGTCAAATGGAATGTTCTGTCTCACCCCTCAATGTATGGTTCATCCCACACCTGTACCCCTCCCCTGAAGTATCAGGTATCTGTAACCCCATTGGCCCAAGGCTTGTTCCAGCCCACCTTGAAGACCCCTGATAAGGGGTCCCAAGGGGGCTGGACGGTCTCTTTGCTCTTTGCTCTTTGCTCTTTTTGCTTGCACCCTTCCCTGAGGACTTTCCTCTCTTGGAATCTCCTCTCCCTACTTCTCCCTTCCCCCACCTTCCTAGGCCTTGCCACGAGCTGCAGCCTGGCAGCTCAGAGCAAGGCCTCACATCCCTTACAATAAACCTCATCTTCTAAAACCTAACTTCAGAGATCTCTCGTCTACATTTATCTACACCGTCCTGGAGTCCTCAGCAGCAGAAGAAGCTATTTCTACAATTGGCGCACAACGTGGAAAACGCCGGACCCAGCCTTTCAAGCTGTGAGAGACTTCCCCATGGACGGTAACTAAATTACCAGTTGTACTCTAATCGGTGTCGTGAGCACAGTATATCGCTGCAGGGCAGCGTGAGGCTGGAGCTCTTTAAAGTTGCCGAAGACAAAACCTTGAGCACGAGGATCGTTACTAAGTAGCGAACACTCGGAGCTCTGAGGAGGTTTTGTCTGGCGTCCCTCGAGCACAGACGGCTGCTGCTGAGCGGCGGCCACTGGGGCTCACGGAGGGAGTTTTGCCGTGGTACGTTGCCACGTGCGTTGAGCGCGTGTGGGCACTGCTTTGCACTGCCCGCACTGAAGCGCCGAGGGGAGGTTGGAGTCCCGAGCACGGAAGAGCTGTTCCGGAGCAGCGCCTGGAGCCGTGACTCTGAAGGGGACCCCGTGCAGTGTCCTGAGAGCCGACTGGAGTGTCTGGCCAACCCCCAGGTCGGATCTCGAGCGAGGACCTGCTTCAGCGACATCGAGGTGAGCTACACTGGTGTTAACAATATGGGTCTACTGCCCGTTCTACCCTTGATAGAGATCTCTATAAACACATCAAGCATCTTTTACGCTGCAACAACAGTACTTTACATAAGCAAGAGCTGAAAGACCTTTTAGAATGGACTCTAGTTAACTTTCCCAATGCTGACCGTTCAGCCATCTTTACCAGAGACTTTTGGGACTCAGTTGGAAATAGACTCTTTAATGATATTTCACGAAAGAATTTTGCTGTTGCTGAGCTCGTTCCAGCTTGTAGGGCCCTCGTAGAGCTCTTTGCTACAAAAAATGCCGCTGCAGACGCGACACCTGGTCACGCCACTCCTGGAGATCCCCTCCGCGCGGCCGCGGGTCTGCAGCAGAAATCGCCCCCCTCCCCCCCTCCGCGCCACGCGGTTTCGGCACCCGCAGCCCCGCCGAGCGCCGTGGACCCATCCCCCACCCTCGTGGCCGCGGCACCCGTTCCCTCGGCCCCTACGCCCCCACCGGACCCTGCGGCCCCTCCCACCGCGCCCTCGGTCCCGTTCACGGATGGAATTCCTCTTATCGGGGCCCCCTCCCCTCGCTCCAGTGTGCCGGGCTCCGTCCCCGTCTCTGCCCCTTCGAGCCCGCCCACTGACAGCGTTCCGGCGGCGCTTCTCGCTGCCGGCACGGCGGCAGCCCCGCACCCCCCTCACCCCGCGGCTCGGGCTGTACTCCCCCTCCCCCCCGCGGGTCCCGCCGCTCCGCCGGCCATGGCTTTTGCGGCTGTGGTTGCCGCCGTTGCCGGTCTCCTCCACAACCAAGCGGCCACAGTCTTGCAAGCAGCACAGAGTCCCCTCGCAGCAGCCGACGCGGCGCTGGCGGTGCCACCGCTCTCGCCCGTGCCCGCCGCTGCCTCGCCGCCGTTGCCCTTCTATGAGCCGGCGGTGCCTGCTGCAGCGGTGTCGGCGCCCGCGGTGCCACCGGCGCCGGTACCGGCTGTGCCTGCAGTTCCCCTTGCGCACTCTAACGCGGAGATGCCCACCATCCCCCCGCGTGTTCGGCCGTGTGCAGAGTGCCCCAGCCCCGCGCCGCGGCGGATGCTGCGGCCCGTTCCAGTCCCGGCTCCGCGGCGTGCCCTGGCCCTGCCCGCAAGCTACGAGCAGCTCACTCCCGCAGCACAGACGGCGGCTGACCATGCACGCCCTGTCCCCGCTCCGCGGCGTGCCCCGGCCCAGCCTGCGAGCTACCAGCGGCTGAGTGCCACAGCACAAACGGCGGATGGCCGGGCATGCCCAGTCCCCGCTCCGCGGCGTGTTCCACCCCGCCCCCCCATCCCTGCCAGAGCGACGGCTGCACCGGAGGCCGGGGCTGTGGCCGAGTTCGCAGCACGACCCCCTGCCGACGTGTCCCCATCGCACGGTGACTCTCCGGAGCCCCCAGCCGCGGCTCCGGCGTGTCCTGTGCCCGCGGACTTCTTAGAGATCCCTCCCACGGTTCCTGCTGCGACCCCTGCGCCTCCGCCGCGTCCCGCGCGCCCCATGCAGCCCGCCGCCGTGATGACTTCCTACTCTGACCCCGTGCACGCAGCGCATTCGCATTTCGCGCCAACGCGCCCGGCCGCGTCACCGCCTGTGATACAGCCCCATGCAGAAACCTACGCTCAGCCGGAACTTGTTACAGTGCCATCGCAAATAGTCCACACTGCCGCGCGTGCTGCACAGCCCCTGACGCCACAGACTTCAGCAGTTTCTGCACAACCACAGCCTTCAGCAGCCCTTCCCCCGTCCACGACCCTGCACACAGCACAACAGCAACACGATTCTACAGCGACTTATATGTATCCTTCCGCGCCTCTTCCACGCCAGACCTACGTGCTACTGTAACCGCTTCATGCCTGACGACTCCTCCCGCGGCTTCAAGTTCCTCTCAGATGTCTTCACTGACAAGCTCTCTGCCTCCTGCATTCCTGCCTGTGCCTCCTGCATCCCTGCCTCTGCCGCCGCATCTTGCATCGTGCCCAAGCATGACAAGACCACAGCTTGACGCACAAACCATGCAACGAGAAGGGGGAGGATGGAATGTGGCAGCCACTTTAACAAATACAGGACAGACAGAGAACTGATTTGCCCTTGCAGCTGCCAACTCTCTCAAATCTGAGGATCCACCAACACCAATCCCGATTTTGGAAGGTCCCCAGAAATGTTCTGATGACCTTCAACTGACAGACTGGCATGAAGTCACACGAGAAATTTGCAAAGAGGAAAATCTAAATCCTTTAGCCATGCCTGTGATATTCAGCCAGCAAGCCGGAGGTCCCAGAACATGGACACCTATCCCATCTCAAGACATGAAAGAATTGCGAAAAGTGATAAAGGACAGTGGCATCTGCTCTTCATATTATAAAGAACTGATGAAAAATACCCTAGAAAGAACACACCAAACCCTAAAACGCATTTTAAGTCAAGTGAAAAGGGGGAAAGCCCAAGCTACACCTCAAAAGAGACTGAAGAAAGCTCAGTATGTTTATAATTTTCTGAACAGCTCTGCAAAAGAGCCTCACCCTCACATTTACAGACATTTCTTGAACACTAAAAAGGTAAAACTGAAAGAACACCCCCCAGTTTCAATTAAAAATTTAAAATCAAGACAGTTAGAAAGACCATATAATCCTGTAACATGGGGGAAGAGGTTTGCATTTGCCTCCACAGAAGGAGGACTCAAGTGGGTTCCAGTGAAGAATGTGAAGCTGTACCACGCATCGAAGCCTGCTGACACACCCACATCAGCCAGTACTTCTGCAAACCAAGAAGCAAGCACCCAGACCTGAGCTGCGCAGAATCATCAAGAGAAGATGATCCGCCAAAAGCAGCCCAAGAAAAGACTGAAGTTTTATTATTTGCATGTTACTTTTGTTCTTTTGTTTTAGTTTTTGTAGTGAAGCTTTACCGAAGTTAACCAAAGATGAATGTCTGAGTTGTTTTAGCCAAGTCTGTAGGCTCTGATACCGTCTGTCTATCCGACGGAAGCCCTGAAAAACCTGTTTAGTTAGAGTAACTTTTCCAAAAGATTTTGAAGGTTTGTGCTGCATGAATTTATCTGATCACTCTGTTTCCATTCATAAACAATTGCAAGAATTGAGAGATTTAGCTAGCCAAATTAAAATAGATGACCCATCCTGGTTAGACAATTTGTTTGATAGTTTGAGCTTTGCACCTTGGCTAAAGGAACTTTGTAAGATAGGTTTGATCATTCTAATAGTAGTAGTTGTAGTTTTAGTAGCAGTTCCCTGCATACTTCAGTGTGTGAAAAAAGTAATGAGTAAGACAGTGTCTAGTGTTTTAGTTGTTAATAAGAACGGGGGAGATGTTGGGGAGGAAGAAGCCAAAAAACCCTATAAATATGATTGCTTAGATTCTGAGAATGAGAAACCTGTAAGTGAGATAGAATTGAAAGTAAGTTTTGATGTTTGAGATGTATTAGATACTGGATCTCTGGGAAAACAGTGATGTGACCATCTGAAGGTTACCTGCAGCCAGACCCAGAGGTCAAATGGAATGTTCTGTCTCACCCCTCAATGTATGGTTCATCCCACACCTGTACCCCTCCCCTGAAGTATCAGGTATCTGTAACCCCATTGGCCCAAGGCTTGTTCCAGCCCACCTTGAAGACCCCTGATAAGGGGTCCCAAGGGGGCTGGACGGTCTCTTTGCTCTCTTTTTGCTTGCACCCTTCCCTGAGGACTTTCCTCTCTTGGAATTTCCTCTCCCTACTTCTCCCTTCCCCCACTTTCCTAGGCCTTGCCACGAGCTGCAGCCTGGCAGCTCAGAGCAAGGCCTCCACATCCCTCACAATAAACCTCATCTTCTAAAACCTAACTTCAGAGATCTCTCGTCTACACTCATCTACACCGTCCTGGAGTCCTCAGCAGCAGGAGGAAGCTATTTCTACACATTCTTTGTGCCATTTCTCATTTTGTTTATATCCATCTTCACTGTGGCCACAGACTGTGTGAATGAGGGGCTGCACTCTTGGTGGCTTTAAAGGAACTCAAGGATCTCCCAGGCAAGTTTTCTGCAGAGATCCCCCTTTTTTCCCCTTCTCTGCAGCTGCAGAAGCAATGTCTGTGTGCAGAGCTGGGGCAGATCAGTGCTGGCACAGCAGCTGTGCCCAGGAGCAGCAGCACTTGGTGTTGCCAGTGCTGCTCCCGTGCCCCTGCCCCGCTGCCCTCCTGGCCCTGGTGTTGCTGTAGGGCCTGAGTGCTCTCGGGGCCGGGCACAGTGCTGGGGGTGGCAGTGCCGGGGCTGCAGCAGGGACAGGCCATGGGCACTGCTGGGGCAGCGCTGACACCTCAGGCCAGGGCCTGGGGGCTCCAGGCTCCTTGCCCAGGCTCTCTCCAGAACACGCCCAGGCCAATGCTCAGCAGAGAAAAGCCCCGTGAGCAGCCCCAGGGTGGCCGTGGGCAGGCTGGGGGCAAACAGCATGGCTGGGGCTCTGCAAGGTGCCTGGAGGAGACAGGAAGGAGCAGCAGAGCAGGGGCTGATCCATCCCCACTGCGCTGGACACCCCAGGGCAGCGTCCCAGAGCGTCCTCATGCACCTGCCAACAACATCCCCCCTCTGCAGCCCTGGCCTCTCCCCCAGCTCACACAGGTGCCGCATCCTTGCAGGCACAGACACGGCAGCACTGGCTCAGGAGCCCCTGTTTGCACTGCCCAGAGCAGGCGTCAGCACCCCCATGGTGTTGGTGTGGGGAGATGAACCTGAGTGAGCACAAATGCCATCAGCCCCTGGGGCCAGGCAGGGCTGGGGGACAGCAGGGAAACCACTCAGGTTTGTGGTGGCCTCTGAAGTCAGCCAGAAAGTTTGTTCCCATGAGCTGTGAGTTTCCTGTGCCACTGCAGATGTTGTTGCTCAGAGCCAGGGTTGCCTGGCAGCCACCCTCAAACTACCCTGACCAATTCCTTTGCTTCACCTTGGCTTTCTTTCCTCTTCCTGGTACAAATTTCTTCCCATTGCCCACCCCTGTTCCCTCCTGTGCAAACAGCCCATCACTGGTTGCCCTTTCCTCTCTGGCCCCACTCCTCGTTTCAGTTCCTGTCTTGGCTCGATGGGAACATCCCTTTGGGGCGCAAGATCGTCCTCCAAGTGCATCAGGAATTGTCTGCAGCCTCCTGCAGTGCCTTGTGCTGCTCCCTTGCCAGAGGCGCCACAGCCCAGGGGGGCACATCTGGGCTGCTGTGTCTGGCTGTGGGGCTCCCTGTTCTGGGCAAGGAGGAGGAGCTGCAGAGGCTCTGCAGGACTGACAGGATGGGCTTTGGGGCTGTGAGGAGAAGCTGAGGGACCTGGGCTGCTGGACCTTCTGGAGAGGAGGCCCAGGGCTCATCCTGCAACTGCTGCAAGGGTGGTTTCAGAGAATCACAGAATGAGCAGGCTTGGAAAAGACCTTGGACATCATGAAGTCCAACCTGTGCCCAGACACCCCCATGCCTCCCTTGAGCCTCCTCCAGGATAAACATCCTCACCACCCTCAGGCATTCTTTATGAGACTTGTGTTCCTGACCCCTCATCAGCCTTGTTGTTCTTCTCTGGACTCGCTCCAGCCCCTCCATGTCCTGCCTAAACTGGGATCCCAGAAGTGGACACAGCACTTGAGGTGCTGCCCAACCAGTGCTGAGCACAGGGGAAGAATCACTGCCCTGGTCCTGCTGGCCACAGCATTCCTGATCCAGGCCAGGAGCCATTGGCCTTCTTGGCCATGTGGGCACACTTCTGGCTCATGTCCAGCCTGCTGTCTGTCAGTCCCTGTCACTGAGACACACAAAGCAGCCACACGCAGACAAGTGTGGAGAATCTTTCTGTGGAGAATTTTTCTGATGCATGGCTGCACAGCAAGGGCCATGATACTGTTAAGTCGGTTGGAATGTAACTATGTCTATGTGGTGTACGTGATGATTAACAAGGATATAATGTCCTTGAGCACTAGAATGATACAACAACAAGGGTGTTGTTAGTACAAAAATGCTGAAAAATGCTAGGCTAAGGAACTGAAAATACTAGATTAAGAAAATTGTAACCGTAAGGCTGATTACAGGAAGAACATGCGTCAAAATATCATAAGCCAATCATGACCTATAGTTTTGTAATATATATGAACTAATTATTGACACTATAAATTTGCTATTAATCTAAATAAAGCTGAGACTTGTTGATCATCATCGGATGTGGCTTGTCTCCCGTTGTTTTCCGACAAATGGTGACCATTCCGACGTGATCCACGACTGGGAACAACGTAGGGTTCGGGTCCTGCAAGCAGAAGGACGGCTTAAGAGCAACAGAACCTGGGAGTGCTCCGTGCCCTGAGCGACCACAGAGGTGGGCTTAGCCGATACGTGCTGCCGAGACCTGGAGAGGCTGCAACAGCGCTGACGTAATTATGGACAGGCAAGCGGCATATGATTTATTTATGGCGTTCTTGCAGAAACGCCAGATTAAGGGATTAAATTTAGGAAAAGAGTTACCTGAACTTCTAGAATATGGTTATTCTCAAGGGTTTTTTATTAACCCTCATACTGTTCATGAGTTAGTGGAATGGAGACGATTTGGGGATAAGCTATGGGAGCTCACATTAGATGATGATAAGACAGCCAAGAAAATGAGCAAACTATGGAGGGTGGTACATAATGAGTTGTTGTTATGTCAGGCAGAAAAAAGGGCAGCTCGAGAAGTAGTGTCAGCTCAGGAAAAGAATAAAGATTATAATCCCTTCTTAGGCACTAGTACCCCTAATCCTCCCGTATTCACTACCATACATTTACCAGCCTCAGCACCTCCTCTAGCAGAAGTAGAATCTAGACAGGGAGCCAACAACATAAGGGAGCCTCCACGCAGCCCCAGGAATGCTACCCCCATATTTCCTCAGGTGGCCATGTTCCCAGATAGCCAGGAGCCTATCCCTGGGGCAGAATCTGACCTTGCGGGGGCTATGGCAAGGGAACGCCGCGAGGTGTGGGCAGCCTTGGCGCGGCAAGGCGCTGAGCAGGGTGATAAAGATATGTTGGAGGCTGCCTCTGATTGTTTGGCTTTTCCGGTTACTTTTACGCCAAATCCAGCAAGAGGTTTGCAGGCAACAGTTACAGTTTTAGATTGGAAAATGTTAGCGCAGCTCTACGGTTGGGCAATATAGGGTTACTAGTGAGCCTGCAAAACAAATGTTAGAGTATCTTTTTAATGCTCATGTTTTGTTGCCAGCAGATATAAAAGGGATAGCCCGACTCATTTTTACGCAACATCAACATTTGTTATTTACTGCACATTGGCAGGCAGAAGCACAAGCCTCAGCAGCTGTGCAAAGGGGACAAGGTGATCCACTACAAGGTATAACGTTAGATGAATTGTTAGGGCTGGGACCCTATCAAAGAATGGAGGCTCAAGCCCTTATGGGACCAGACAAGTGTCGAGAGGCTATGGCAGTAGCAAGAAGGGCCATCGATAAGGTTAAAGCTCCGGGGGGATTACCCATATATATGGGAATCAAGCAGGGTCGTGAGGAAACCTTGGGGTCCTTTGTAGACAAGGTAGCAGAAGCCATAGATAGAGCAGGTGTTCAGGATTACATGAAAGGGGCATTATTGAAACAGTGTGTTTTACAAAATAGCAATTCACACACTAGATCAATGATAAATACTATGGCAGGGGATTGGTCAATAGCTGATTTATTAGAAAAGGCAGCAACTGTGCCATCAGGAACGCAGGCATTTTTAGTTGATGCTATAAAACAGGGCTCAGATTACAAGAGCAGGCAAAAGCTTCTCAGACGCAGGTAATGGCAGCTCTTGCTCCTCTTCAAGCGGTAACGGCTAGCACTGGTCCTCGCTCCTCACCTTCTGGTGCTCGCATGAAATGTTTTCGTTGTGGCAGTAGCGGACATATCCGAAGAGAGTGTAATGCTGCAGGGGTTTGGTGTGCAAAATGCCGCGTTGACACACATAACACCAGCACCTGTCGACGGAGATTGGGAAACTTGAGGAGCATCGCGAACAGTTGCCGCGCCGGGACACAAGTAGTGGCTGCAATGCCAACAAACAACTGTGACCAGCCACCAGCAGGAGCCTCGGCATGGACGTGGCAGCCGCAGTAGATGTCACTATAATGACCACAAATCCTCTCAAGATCCCCACGGGACTTATAGGACCTATTATAATCAATGGACAACCAGTAGGTGGACTTTTGCTGGGGCGCTCTTCCACGACTATGCTGGGATTGTTTGTTTTACCTGGTGTCATTGATGCAGATTATTGTGGGGAAATTATGATTATGGCTTATACTCAATACCCCCCCCTGCAGATAAAAAAGGGACAAAGACTGGCACAATTAATACCCCTTCCTCAATTGGCGAAAGATATTTCTGCTATGCGACATGATGCAAGAAATCAAGGGGGTTTTGGCTCTACAGGAGGACTAACATTATTAACCATAGATCTTTCTACACGACCTCGGAGGGCAGTTGAGCTCTGCCTCAATGGACAGATTAAAAAACTTATGGGATTATTAGACACTGGAGCAGATACCAGCATTATTGCTCCAAGTGAATGGCCTCATGATTGGCCTCTGCAGGCAGCTGCCACAACAGTGACTGGAGTAGGAGGAATGACTCTAGCTAGTCGAACACCGACGCTCACTGTAGTCATTGATGGGAAATATGCACAAGCATCCTTTTCAATTACACCACTTCCACCTACAGTACAGTGTTTAATTGGACGAGATGTGTTGGCACAACTTGGTATTGTTCTCACCAATGATCACCCTTTGGGATAATGGCTGCTGCTTGGACTTTCCCCATTCCTCTCACCTGGAATACAAACACTCCGGTGTGGGTTAAGCAGTGGCCATTGAAAGGGGAAAGCTTACAACATGCACATGCCTTAGTACAAGAGCAACTTCAACAAGGTCACCTGAAACTGTCTACCAGCCCATGGAACACCCCTATATTTGTCATAAAGAAAAAATCTGGAAAATATCGACTGCTTCACGACCTTCGTGCAGTGAACGCCCAAATAGAACCAATGGGAGATCTTCAACCAGGTTTGCCTAACCCAGCTATGTTGCCTCAACATTGGCCTTTGTTAATAGTGGACTTAAAAGACTGTTTTTTCACTATAGCATTGCATCCTCAAGATACACCTAGGTTTGCTTTCACGTTACCAGCTGTAAATCGTCAGCACCCCGATCAAAGGTTTGAATGGACTGTGTTACCTCAAGGCATGCGCAACAGCCCCACCTTGTGTCAACTTTTTGTTAATTCTGCCCTACAGCCTCTAAGGCAGCAGTGGCCTCAGGTTATCATTTATCATTACATGGATGACCTTTTGTTTGCACAACCTCAGCCCTTTTCGGATTTACAAATTCACCACATTCAACAGACTCTTGCTAAACAAGCTCTGATTGTAGCCCCTGAAAAAATCCAGCGATCTTCTCCATGGAAGTATTTAGGATGGATTTTAACAGAACAGACAGTTACTCCCCAAAAGCTGCAATTTCATCACAACATTACTACATTACATGATGCACAAAAACTGTTAAGGGATTTACAGTGGCTCAGGCCTATAATTAGAATTCCTAATGAACTAATTGATCAATTACGTCCTTTGCTGAAAGGGACTGACCCCACACAACAAGTGACTGTTTCCCCTCAACAGCAGCAAGTAATTCAGCTCATTGCTGAGTGCATTTTACAGGGCCAGGTTCGCCGGAGAACTTTAGATCTTCCTGTTGACTTAGCCATATGGCTGGGCCCCACTCATTTTATGGGTGCATTGGTCCAGCATCTCAAGAGAACGGGGGAACAATGGGTGCTGGAATGGGTTATGCCTCCACTACAACAACAAAAGACTATATGGCAAAAAATTGAGCTGTTGAGTCTACTTATCAAGAAAGGACGTCAACGTGTAGTACAAGTTATGGGTTTGGAGCCTGATACCATTTTTCTGCCACTACAACGAGATACATTAGATTGGTATTTGGTTAATTCTGTTGAATTACAGGAAGCGCTATTAGGCAGCACTAGTACTATCGCACCCAATAACAGCAAGCCTCCACTGAAATGGGTAGGGATGCAGAAATGGATGTTAGTTCCTAAAAGAAGTGACAGGCCCATACCGGGAGCACTTACTGTATATACAGATGCTGGAAAGAAATCCCGTAAAGCTGCCATTACATGGCAGAAAGAAGGGTCTTGGGAAAAGAAAATGTTGTCAGCGAAAGAAGCCGATACTTTGCAGACACTAGAGCTCTTTGCTGTGGTCTGGGCAATATCTCATTTCAGAGAACCAATTAATGTAGTGACTGATTCACTATATGTGGCAGGTGTTGTTGCATGAATAGAAGATGCCTTTATCAAAGAAGTACGAAATCAGAGACTCTATCAGCTTTTGATGCAGCTGAATAAAGCTTTGCACCAGCGAGAACAACCCTATGCAGTAATTCATATTCGGAGTCATAAATGGAACATTGGTTTAGGAGAAGGAAATCAGCGAGCTGATGAACTGGTATCTACAGCCATAACCGTGCCATTGCCTCAACATGTGTTAGCACGAGAGGCTCACTCCATTTTCCATCAGAACGCAAAAGGACTTCAGAAAGAATTCCACATTTCACATGCAGAAGCCACTGCAATTGTTAGAAGCTGTCCCATATGCTGTCACCATAATGGAGGTTTAGGGCTAGGGACAGGGGTTAATCCTCGTAGAGTAATGGCCAATGAACTGTGGCAAACAGATGTCACGCATGTTAATAGTTTTGGTCACCTGAAATATGTTCATGTGACAATTGATACATACAGCCATTATATTTGGGCTACGCCTCAGTCAGGTGAAAGGGCTATTCATGTAATTAGACATTTAACTAGTTGTTTTGCAGTCATGGGAGTTTGTCG